>NC_134015.1:34004113-34039113 GCF_040712315.1 Castanea sativa | reverse complement strand
ATGGGAATAGGATTCCTTGCCCTATTTAAAGGCTTTTTAGGGAAAAAAGAAAGAAGACCAGAGAGGAAAAGTGATGTAGAACACAATTTACTGTTTAATTATTGTAATTTATTATTTTTGGTATTTTTATGTAAAAACGTTATTTTAGGTTTAAGTGATTTATTTTCTTATTTTTAGGTGCATTTAATGCTTTTTAGGTCAAATTTGATTCCTGATATGGTAAGGTATCAATTAGGAGTTATTTTAGAATATATTTTCTTGTCTGTCAAGTTTTATGGAGCCTTTAAATAGGCGCCTAAGTCTGTAAACGTTTTTCATAGAATATTATTGAATAAAATTCAAAAAAGGTGAGGCTTTGCTCTCTTTTGGTTCTTCAAGAATTGTGAACATATCAAGGATTCTTACTTGTGGCGTTCAAACTTTATACCTTTGGTTCGTGATTCTTTATAATCATTGGGTCAAGGTCAACTTATACCTTTGGTTCGTGATTCCTTATAATCATTGGGTCAAGGTCAACTTATACCTTTGGTTCGCGTTTCAATTACAAACGTTGGGCCAGGGTTTCTATCATAAATCTAATTTTTAGCTTTCCTGGGTTAAGTATTCCAATATTTTTGTTGGGTCTCAAAGCGTGTCGATTGAGGTTCGCATCATTTGGTATCAGAACACAGGTTCTTAAAATCAGTTTTCTATCCTTTTATCTTTTGTTTCCTATTATCATCCAAAAAAAAAAAAAGTAAAAAAAAAATTGAAAAAAGAAAAGATATGGTAATTATTGAGAACATTGTGGAAGATTCAATTGAGGTCAAATATGAGGATGAGTCCACAACTCACAATCCTCAAGTCTCAGTTGATTTGTTGAAGATGACTATACAATATGTTGATTTTCTTGGAGTAGAAAATTTTAATTTTATTATCAACCCTTTGTTGATTGATGTTGCAAATAAATTGAAAGTAGATGAGAAGAAATTTTCTGCTACACCTTATGAAGGATTCAAGTTTCACAACAGGATCAAGTCATTAAAGCATTCGAAGTATTTGTTTATTTGGAGCGGAAATTTCAGATTTCAAAGATGAACTCGAGGACGAGTTTGTTTCAAGTGGAGGGGTCTGATGTAGAACACAATTTACTGTTTAATTATTGTAATTTATTATTTTTGGTATTTTTATGTAAAAACGTTATTTTAGGTTTAAGTGATTTATTTTCTTATTTTTAGGTGCATTTAATGCTTTTTAGGTCAAATTTGATTCCTGATATGGTAAGGTATCAATTAGGAGTTGTTTTAGAATATATTTTCTTGTCTGTCAAGTTTTATGGAGCCTTTAAATAGGCCCTTAAGTCTGTAAACGTTTTTCATATAATATTATTGAATAAAATTCAGAAAAGGTGAGGCTTTGCTCTCTTTTGGTTCTTCAAGAACTGTGAACTTATCAAGGATTCTTCCTTGTGGCGTTCAAACTTTATACCTTTGGTTCGTGATTCTTTATAATCATTGGGTCAAGGTCAACTTATACCTTTGGTTCGCGTTTCGATTATAAACGTTGGGTCAGGGTTTCTATCGTAAATCTGATTTTTAGCTTTCCTGGGTTAAATATTCCAATATTTTTGTTGGGTCTCAAAGCGTGTCGATTGAGGTTCGCATCATTTGGTATCAGAGCACCGGTTCTAAAATCAGTTTTCTATCCTTTTATCTTTTGTTTCCTGTTATCATCCAAAAAAAAAAAAAAAAAGAGATGGTAATTATTGAGAACATTGTGGAAGATTCAATTGAGGTCAAATATGAGGATGAGCCCACAACTCACAATCCTCAAGTCTCAGTTGATTTGTTGAAGATGACTATACAATATGTTGATTTTCTTGGAGTAGAAAATTTTAATTTTATTATCAACCATTTGTTGATTGATGTTGCAAATAAATTGAAAGTAGATGAGAAGAAATTTTTTGCTACACCTTATGAAGGATTCAAGTTTCACAACAGGATCAAGTCATTAAAGCATTCGAAGTATTTGTTTATTTGGAGCGGAAAATTTCAGATTTCAAAGATGAACTCGAGGACGAGTTTGTTTCAAGTGGAGGGGTCTGATGTAGAACACAATTTACTGTTTAATTATTGTAATTTATTATTTTTGGTATTTTTATGTAAAAACGTTATTTTAGGTTTAAGTGATTTATTTTCTTATTTTTAGGTGCATTTAATGCTTTTTAGGTCAAATTTGATTCCTGATATGGTAAGGTATCAATTAGGAGTTATTTTAGATTATATTTTCTTGTCTGTCAAGTTTTATGGAGCCTTTAAATAGGCCCTTAAGTCGGTAAACGTTTTTCATAGAATATTATTGAATAAAATTCAAAAAATGTGAGGCTTTGCTCTCTTTTGGTTCTTCAAGAACTGTGAACTTATCAAGGATTCTTCCTTGTGGCGTTCAAACTTTATACCTTTGGTTCGTGATTCTTTATAATCATTGGGTCAATGTCAACTTATACCTTTGGTTCGCGTTTCAATTATAAACGTTGGGTCAGGGTTTCTATCATAAATCTGATTTTTAGCTTTCCTGGGTTAAGTATTCCAATATTTTTGTTAGGTCTCAAAGCGTATCGATTGAGGTTCGCATCAAAAAGGGGGTGCCGCATAAAAGAACTTGTTTTGGGAGTCATTATGAAGAGGAGGATCTGAGGACAAAGGCGAGAGCTTCATGTAGATCAACCAATTCAGATGAAAAACATATGTTTTATTTGTTTTCTTTTCAATTTTATTATGAACTAAATTTATTTTCTAAAGCGTTGATGTAATCTAGCAATGAACACACAATTTATATTCTGAGTTATTTTATTTTTAATATTTCCATGATTGAGTGTTTAATTCTTATTCTTAATGCTTACTATTTTTTTTTACGAATTATTGTTTGATCAATTGAATTACAATGAGACCGAGAGGTGATTTGTTATTTTAGTTCTAGAATTAAACATTGTTATTTGAGCGAAAGTAGAGATGCTTTACCGCGATTAGTGCGATTTTTCAGAAAATTCAAAGTACGTAATGAGTCTCCAATTAATTAAATTCACATAGAGTTATGAAATTGTTAGTTGAAGATATTTTTGATATTATTCGAGAGAAGATATTGAATACTTAAGTAATTTTTAATCATCAACGGGAGATTATTAGAATTTAATAATTAGGAAGAATAAATTGTGTGGTATTTGTTAGGTGCAATCAACCGCTCTAGATCCATTCTTATCATATTTTTACACTTTTAGATTTTTGCATTTTGTTAATCTTTTATTCGTAGATTTATTTTTATTAAATAGTTTAATTTAATTCAGATAGTAGAATTTTCCATTTATTTTCGATTTTCCATATAGTAATTAATTTAGTGAATTTCGGTATTCAATAACATAGTTAATCCTTGTGGGTTTGACATTCGTTTTCTAAAAACATTTTACTACTTGTTACGATTCTGTGCGCTTGCAGATTATTTTACGCGAACAAGTTTTTGGCGCCGTTGCCGGGGATTAACTTTTTGTTATTGATATTGATACTAGCTAGATATTTACTACTTTTGATTTTATTTTATTTATTCAAAAAAAAATTAAATTGGGTGCATCTGAGTTTGTTTTCTTTCTTTTCTGGAATTATAAGTGCATGACCAGATCTAAACTGTTAGAGCATACACTCTTTGATCCTGAAATTGAAAGAACCTTACGTCAGCTCAAGAAAGAAAAGAAGAAAGAGGCCAACACATCTCTATCTAATATGGCCGATCAAGAGCAAAAGGCGTTAAGAGATTATGCTACGCCGTCGGTAAATGAAGCTACATCGAGCAAAAGGAGGCCAACCATACAAGCCAATAATTTTGAGATCAAGCCGGCCATCATTCAGATGATACAGCAGACTGTCCAGTTTGGAGGGTTGTCACAAGAGGATCCTAATGTCCATATTGCAAATTTCTTGGAAATTTGTGATACTGTTAAACATAACGGAGTGACAGATGATGCGATTCGACCAAGACTTTTTCCATTCTCACTTAGGGATAAAGCAAAAGTTTGGTTGAATTCTTTGCCACTTGGCATCATTACTACATGGGAGGAGTTGGCTCAAAAATTCTTAGCAAAATATTTCCCTCCCGCAAAGACAGCAAAGCTAAGGAATGATATCACCATGTTCATCCAATTTGAGGGTGAATCATTATATGAAGCATGGGAGAGGTACAAAGATTTATTGCGAAGGTGTCCTTATCATGACCTTCCATCATGGCTTCAAGTGCAAACATTCTACAATGGTCTAGGAGCTACAAACAGGTCTATGGTTGATGCAGCAGCTGGTGGAGCTTTAATGAGTAAAACTCATGAGGCAGCCTATGAACTTCTGGAAGAATTGGCATCCAACAACTATAAATGGCCTATAGAAAGAGTAATGCCAAGAAAGACAGCTGGAGTTTTAAAACTTGATTCTATTAGCTCATTGGCGGCACAAATGGCAACTTTGTCTCAACAACTAGGTAAAATGAATGTTAATGCTATTCAAACTAATGTTGTTTGTGATCATTATTCAGGAAATCATTCAAGTGCTGATTGCCAAGTGGGAAATCCTTTTGCCCAATCGAGTTATGGACAAGCAAATTACGTGTCAAATTTTCAACGTCAAAATAATCCATACTCGAACACGTACAATCCTGGATGGAGGAATCACCCCAACTTTTCATGGAGCAATAACCAAGGGCAGGCTAAACCACCTCAGCAACTTCCACAGCAAGAGAAGAAGCCGACACTTGAGGACATGTTCATGCAGTACTTGCGGAAGACAGATGTGGCAATCCAAAATAATTCAGCTGCAATCCATAATCTTGAGGTGCAGATCGGTCAGCTCTCAAGCATGCTCACCGAGAGGACTGCAGGAACTTTGCCAAGCAACACTGTCACCAATCTGAAAGAACATGTAAAGGCAATATCATTGAGAAGTGGACAAACATATGAGGAGCCAAAAGTAACAAATGCAAAACAAGATAAAGTTGTAGATAATGAGGAGTCAAAGATGAAGGAGGCCAAGTCAGAGATGAAAGAAGTGGAGCAAGCTGAGAAGACTAAGGAGAATGAAAGAGCTTCAAAATCAAAAAAATCCAGGGAAGTTACTTTTGAGACTTATTCTCCTTCAATTTATGATCCACCAATTCCTTTTCTGCAAAGATTAAGAAAAAACAATGTGGATGATCAGTTTTCTAAATTTCCAAGTATATTTAAGCAATTGCATATTAATATTCCTCTCATTGAAGCTTTGGAACAAATGCCTAAATATGCGAAATTTTTGAAGGATATTATATCAAAGAAGCGGAAATTGGAGGAGCATGAAATAGTAATGCTGACAGAGGAAAGTAGTGCAATCTTACAAAAGAAGCTGCCGCCTAAGCTGAAAGATCCGGGGAGTTTCACTATCCCTTGCACTATAGGAAAATCTTATTTTGATAGAGCTTTATTTGATTTAGGGGCAAGTATTAATCTAATGCCTTTCTTTGCTTTCTGGAAATTGGGTCTTGGAGAAGTAAAGCCGACCACTATCTCTTTACAATTGGCGGATAGATCCATTAAATATCCAAGAGGAGTCATTGAGTACGTATTAGTAAAAGTTGACAAGTTCATCTTCCCAGCTGACTTCATTGTCCTTGATATGGATGAGGACGAGGAGATCCCTTTGATATTGGGTTGACCTTTCCTTGAGACGGGGAGGACCTTAATTGATGTCCAGCAAGGAAAACTTGTTTTGAGGGTCGGAGAGGATGAGGTCACTTTTGATGTATTTAAGTCTATGGAATTTATTTTCGAGACACATTCTTGTTTTCAAATAAGTGACCGAGATGTGATCATGGCCGATGAGACTTATGCAATTGATTTTCTAAAGTTACCACTTGAGGTATGTCTTACTCGCTCTACACCTGTTAAATTCAATGATGAAGAGGTTAAGGAGTGTGAAAGATATTTGGAGGCTACACCACTCTTTCCTCTTTCAATGCAACCAAAAGGGGAAGGCTTGAAATCATGTCAGCCAACATCTCCACCAGAAGAACCACCTAAACTTGAGCTCAAACTGCTTCCATCAAAGTTAAGATACGCTTTCTTAGGTCAAGACTCTACTCTTCCAGTTGTTATTAATAGTTCTTTGAGTGATGTAGAGGAGGAAAAGTTGCTGAGAATCTTGCAGGAACACAAGATGGCTTTAGGTTGGACCATCTCTGACATCAAAGGAATTAGTCCTTCAATTTGCATACACAAGATTTTAATGGAGGATAAATATAAACCGATTATCCAACCCCAGAGAAGATTGAATCCATCAATGCAAGAAGTGGTGCATAAAGAAGTGCTGAAGCTATTAGATGCCGGAATTATTTATCCTATCTCAAACAGTGCATGGGTAAGTCCAGTACAAGTCGTCCCAAAGAAAGGTGGAATAACCGTGATAAAAAATGATAATGATGAACTTATACCAACAAGGACGGTCACGAGATGGTGAATGTACATAGATTACAGAAGGCTTAATGATGAAACTCTAAAAGATCATTTTCCTTTACCTTTTATTGATCAATTGCTAGAAAGACTTGCAGGGCATGCTTACTACTATTTTCTGGATGGATACTCTGGTTATAATCAAATAGCCATTGCGCCTGAAGATCAAGAGAAGACCACTTTTACTTGTCCATATGGAACATTTACATATAGGCGGATGCCTTTTGGCCCTTGCAATGCGCCAGCCACATTTCAAAGATGCATGATGTCCATCTTCGGACATGGTAGAAAATTTTTTAGAAGTCTTCATGGATGACTTCTCTGTCTTTGGATATTCTTTTGATAATTGTTTGTCTAACTTATCTTCTGTTTTGCAGAGATGCAAGGAGACAAATTTAGTATTGAACTGGGAAAAATGCCACTTCATGGTAGAGGAGGGGATAGTGCTGGGCCACCACATTTCCTCTAAGGGAATTGAAGTTGACAGAGCAAAAATAGAAGTGATCGAAAAACTCCCACCACCAGCCAATGTGAAGGGCGTGAGAAGTTTCTTGGGACAAGCCTGATTCTACCGATGGTTTATTAAGGATTTTTCCCAAATTACTAAACCTCTTTGCAATTTGTTGATTAAAGACACTAGATTTGAATTTTCTGATGAATGCTTGCATGCTTTTGAAACACTGAAAAAGAAATTAATTTTAGCACCTATAATTGTGTCACTAGAAAATTCAAAGTACGTAATGAGTCTCCAATTAATTAAATTCACAAAGAGATATGGAATTGTTAGTTGAAGATATTTTTGATATTATTCGAGAGAAGATATTGAATACTTAAGGAATTTTTAATCATCAACGGGAGATTATTAGAATTTAATAATTAGGAAGAATAAATTGTGTGAGATTTGTTAGGTGAAATCAACCGCTCTAGATCCATTCTTATAATATTTTTACACTTTTAGATTTTTGCATTTTGTTAATCTTTTATTCGTAGATTTATTTTTATTAAAAAGTTTAATTTAATTCAGATAGTAGAACGTTCCATTTATTTTCGATTTTCCAAATAGTAATTAATTTAGTGAATTTCGGTATTCAATAACATAGTTAATCCTTGTGGGTTCGACATTCGTTTTCTAAAAACACTTTACTACTTGTTACGATTCTGTGCGCTTGCAGATTATTTTACGCGAACATTGGCACCTACAACTACCCTATGCACTCTGAGGGTACTAAACATCAATCCGATCTTCCATAGGAGCCACCCCTTATTCATTGGTGTATGGGATGGAAGCGGTCCTTATGATTGAAATGGGTGTCTGTTCACTAAGGACAGTACTGGAAAGTGAAATCCCCTAAGCTGATTGGTTGCAAAGCAAATATGACCAGTTATGCATGCTGGATGAGAAAAGGCTCAAAGCCCTGTATCACATTCAGGGATACCAAAGGAGACTTAGGAAAGCTTCTGATAAGAAAGTAAGAACTAAAGAATTGAAGTTAGGAGACCTAGTGTTGAAAGAAATTCGAGCGCCGGTTCAAGATGCAAACGTTGGGTAGCCCCATACATTATCAAGCAGATATACTCTGGATGAGCAGTAAGGTTGATGGACTTAGATGCAAATCCCTTCACTGAGCCAACCAACACGGATCAAATGAAGAAATGCCACGTCTGAGTTTCTATCATAAATCTGATTTTTAGCTTTCCAGGGTTAAATATTCCAATATTTTTGTTGGGTCTCAAAGCGTGTCGATTGAGGTTCGCATCATTTGGTATCAGAGCACAGGTTCTAAAATCAGTTTTCTATCCTTTTATCTTTTGTTTCCTGTTATCATCCAAAAAAAAAAAAAGTGAAAAAAAAAACTTGAAAAAAAAAGAGATGGTAATTATTGAGAGCATTGTGGATGATTCAATTGAGGTCAAATATGAGGATGAGTACACAACTCACAATCCTCAAGTCTCAGTTGATTTGTTGAAGATGACTATACAATATATTGATTTTCTTGGAGTAGAAATTTTTAATTTTATTATCAACCCTTTATTGATTGATGTTGCAAATAAATTGAAAGTAGATGAGAAGAAATTTTCTACTACACTTTATGAAGGATTCAAATTTCACAACCGGATCAAGTCACTAAAGCATTTGAAGTATTTGTTTATTTGGAGCGAAAGATTTCAGATTTCAAAGATGAACTCGAGGACGAGTTTGTTTCAAGTGGAGGGGTCTGATGTAGGACACAATTTACTGTTTAATTATTGTAATTTATTATTTTTGGTATTTTTATTTAAAAACGTTATTTTAGGTTTAGGTGATTTAATTCCTTGTTCTTAGGTGCATTTAATGTTTTTTAGGTCAAATTTGGTTCTAGATATGGTAAGGTATCAATTAGGAGTTATTTTAGAATATATTTTCTTGTCTGTCAAGTTTTATAGAGCCCTTAAATAGGCCCTTGAGTCTGTAAACGTTTTTCATATAATATTATTGAATAGAAATCAGAAAAGGTGAGGCTTTGCTCTCTTTTGGTTCTTCAAGAACTGTGAACTTATCAAGGATTCTTCCTTGTGGCGTTCAAACTTTATACCTTTGGTTCGTGATTCTTTATAATCATTGGGTCAAGGTCAACTTATACATTTGGTTCGCGTTTCGATTATAAACCTTGGGTCAGGGTTTCTATCATAAATTTGATTTTTAGCTTTCCTGGGTTAAATATTCCAATATTTTTGTTGGGTCTCAAAGCGTGTTGATTGAGGTTCGCATCATTTGGTATCAGAGCACAGGTTCTAAAATCAATTTTCTATCCTTTTATCTTTTGTTTCCTATTATCATCCAAAAAAAAAAAATAGTGAAAAAAAAAAACTTGAAAGAAAAAAGAGATGGTAATTATTGAGAGCATTGTGGATGATTCAATTGAGATCAAATATGAGGATGAGTCCACAACTCACAATCCTCAAGTCTCAGTTGATTTGTTGAAGATGACTATACAATATATTGATTTTCTTGGAGTAGAAATTTTTAATTTTATTATCAACCCTTTATTGATTGATGTTGCAAATAAATTGAAAGTAGATGAGAAGAAATTTTCTACTACACTTTATGAAGGATTCAAATTTCACAACCGGATCAAGTCACTAAAGCATTCGAAGTATTTGTTTATTTGGAGCGGAAGATTTCAGATTTCAAAGATGAACTCAAGGACGAGTTTGTTTCAAGTGGAGGGGTCTGATGTAGGACACAATTTACTGTTTAATTATTTTAATTTATTATTTTTGGTATTTTTATGTAAAAACGTTATTTTAGGTTTAGGTGATTTAATTTCTTGTTTTTAGGTGCATTTAATGTTTTTTAGGTCAAATTTGGTTCTAGATATGGCAAGGTATCAATTAGTAGTTATTTTAGAATATATTTTCTTGTCTGTCAAGTTTTATAGAGCCCTTAAATAGGCCCTTGAGTCTGTAAACGTTTTTCATATAATATTATTGAATAGAAATCAGAAAAGGTAAGGCTTTGCTCTCTTTTGGTTCTTCAAGAACTGTGAACTTATCAAGGATTCTTCCTTGTGGCGTTCAAACTTTATACCTTTGGTTCGTGATTCTTTATAATCATTGGGTCACGGTCAACTTATACAATTGGTTCGCGTTTCGATTATAAACGTTGGGTCAGGGTTTCTATCATAAATCTGATTTTTAGCTTTCCTGGGTTAAATATTCCAATATTTTTGTTGGGTCTCAAAGCGTGTCGATTGAGGTTCGCATCATTTGGTATCAGAGCACAGGTTCTAAAATCAGTTTTCTATCCTTTTATCTTTTGTTTCCTGTTATCATCCAAAAAAAAAAAGTGAAAAAAAAAAACTTGAAAAAAAAAGAGATGGTAATTATTGAGAGCATTGTGGATGATTCAATTGAGGTCAAATATGAGGATGAGTCCACAACTCACAATCCTCAAGTCTCAGTTGATTTGTTGAAGATGACTATACAATATATTGATTTTCTTGGAGTAGAAATTTTTAATTTTATTATCAACCCTTTATTGATTGATGTTGCAAATAAATTGAAAGTAGATGAGAAGAAATTTTCTACTACACTTTATGAAGGATTCAAATTTCACAACCGGATCAAGTCACTAAAGCATTCGAAGTATTTGTTTATTTGGAGCGGAAGATTTCAGATTTCAAAGATGAACTCAAGGACGAGTTTGTTTCAAGTGGAGGGGTCTGATGTAGGACACAATTTACTGTTTAATTATTGTAATTTATTATTTTTGGTATTTTTATTTAAAAACGTTATTTTAGGTTTAGGTGATTTAATTCCTTGTTTTTAGATGCATTTAATGTTTTTTAGGTCAAATTTGGTTCTAGATATGGTAAGGTATCAATTAGTAGTTATTTTAGAATATATTTTCTTGTCTGTCAAGTTTTATAGAGCCCTTAAATAGACCCTTGAGTCTTTAAACGTTTTTCATATAATATTATTGAATAGAAATCAGAAAAGGTGAGGCTTTGCTCTCTTTTGGTTCTTCAAGAACTGTGAACTTATCAAGGATTCTTCCTTGTGGCGTTCAAACTTTATACCTTTGGTTCGTGATTCTTTATAATCATTGGGTCAATGTCAACTTATACATTTGGTTCGCATTTCGATTATAAACATTGGGTCAGGGTTTCTATCATAAATCTGATTTTTAGCTTTCCTGGGTTAAATATTCCAATATTTTTGTTGGGTCTCAAAGCGTGTCGATTGAGATTCGGTCAAAAAACCTTAGAAGAGGAGTCCAAATGGCACCTAAACATGAAAGTGCATTCAGCGTCCAAGAGCCAATTCAGCACTTTTGGAGTGCCGAATTCCCACCTTTTGGGCTTTGGCCCAACAGCCTTTGGGTGACGATAAGACACATCCTTTTCAACCTTTCCGCAGAAGGATGCCACCCGATTCGCATTTTAAGCGACGTTGCTTATTTTTTAAGCACTCCAGTCCCTATAAATAGAGGCTGGGTCTCATAATTCAGCACATTTTTTTTACGCTCTGAGAAGCATACGTTTTAAGACTCTCTAATTGCCAATATTTGTTGATCCTCTCTGAGATTTGTTACAAGAATTAGGGTTTTTAGGTTTCAAAGATAAACGAATAAGTTTCTTTGAACCCTAAAACATCCTCTCAAGTAGAAGAGTGCTCATGTAAGAGGTTGCTTTCTAACCCTTTTGTTCTTATGCTTCTCTTATCATGATGATGCTTTCTTGTTTCAAATATTCATATTCTGACTTATTAATTTAGATTGTGAAAATATGCTCTTGATTCTTTTATTGTTACTATAATCTATTTCTTAGTTTTAAAGATCTGCATGTACTTAACTCTTTTTCTTCAAAATAAAACAAATCTACATCTTCCTTAGATGTAGATCTGAATTTTTCTTCAAAATAAAATGGATCTACATCTTCCTTAGATGTAGATTTGAATTTTTTTCTTTAAAATAAAACGAATCTACATATTCCTTAGATGTAGATCTGAATTTTTCTTCAAATAAAATAGATCTACATCTTCCTTAGATGTAGATCTGAATTTTTCTTAAAACAAAAACGGATTTTGTATCTTCTTTAGATACAGATCTGATTTTTTTTTTTAATGCGTGCATATTTTTGAAATAAAGAAAGAGATCATGTATTGTTGTATTTGTTGTTTGTTTTGTTTGGTCTATATAGCATAAAATTATTTTATGAATAAGATCCTCTCCATAAAAAATAAAATATATATCTTTTCCAAATGGAAAACAAATCTGATTTTTCTGTTATAAAAAAACCATCTTTTTTCATCACAAAGCAGATCTTATCCTTCACAAAACTCAAAACTATTTTTTTTTTATCTCTTTAAAACATATTTGAATTTTTTAACCAACCAAAAGACTTTGTTTTATTAGATAAAAACAGATCTAAATTTTCTCTTCAAGAACCATTCTTTTTACACATACAAAAACAGATCTGATTTTTTTTTTTTTTTTTTATATAAGTCAAAATCCTTTTACTAATCATTAAAACAGATATGAATTTTTTTTTTTTTTAAAGGAGGATACATTCACATGTTCAACATATCATTCATAACATGCATAAAAATGGTACATTGGTCACAAGAGTCTAGAAAACCAGAATCTATCTAGGCAAACTGGGTGCCTAACACATTCCCCATTCCATAACCTAGCCTCCGGATTTAGGTCTTTGGCTAAATAGATCTAGTCTTGTCTTTATTCATTTTGAGTAGATTGTAAATAGAACAAAAAGGCCATGTATTTTTGGTAGATTGTAAACTAGGACCCAGAGCGATGTAATGTTCAAATTTTCAAATTTGTAGCTCTTTTTTATTCAATCAATCCAACGGAGCAATTCAGTTATGTATTTTTTTTATTTAGTTTTTCTTATTTTTTGTACATAAAAAAATAAGTGGTGATTCTACACCATTTACCCAAAAAGAGAGATGCCTTAAAAAGCACACCAAAAATCTCTCTTTTTTGAGAGGCAACCAAAATTTGGTAAGGTCTCTCACACCTAGCATGTTACTAATCTAATAAAGTAATAAAAATAAACTAGAAAGCAATAAAATAAGGCAAGAAATAAACGAAATAAACAATAAAAATGAAAGAAAAAAGAAAGGAAAAATACCTTAAGCAAAGAAAGCCTTAGAGCTTGAATTTGACTGCTCCCCTCGGTCAGTCTATCAAAACAAAAACCCAAAGGTCTAGTAAACATTTTACTACAAGGCTTAGACCCAAAAATGGTCTCAATCAAGAAAACTAATGAAGTAGAAGGTGTTTGATGAAAATCTCCCTCTTGAATCACTATATTTCGAGTGATTTCAGTGTGTTTTGGGAAAATAGCCTAATAGGCCTTTTATAGTGTCAAGAAGGGAGGTGTAGGGCCATTCCCTATAGAGATGGATAACTGCCGTCGGGCCTTCGGTTGACCACCCGCCATGGTGAATCTCCCGTGCGCACGAGCCCGTTGAAGGCCCTCTTAATGATCGTGCGTGTGGATCGCACGGAGCTTCAGATGCTTTCTCCCTCTCAGTGGAGGAGGGTAGGTCTACCTTTGGAGGTGTGGCAGGAATCTTGGCTAAATTTTAGGTGATTACCAAAGGTAAGTGAAGTCGCCACCAATCATTGAGTTTTTCTAAGGTGTGATTGGTCACCTGTTTCTTGTTGATTTTATTACCAATCCTAGGCTAAGAAAAATGGCATTTTTCCTAATCTAATATAAATGGCAAAAAATCTTAATTCTTGAGTCAAGAAGTTTGGTTATGTGTGGGGAAGGTGATAGGCACCCCACAACGCCTGTCCGAGGACAGTCTTTTGTTTTGATAAAACCTTAATTTCTGGAGATTGGCAGTAAAAAACATGATTTGCCATTGCCTTTTCGGGGTTTTGCATGCATGGGAGCTTTGAGGTTTGGCTTTTGAATGGGTGTGGTCCTAATCTAAGATTTCCTAAGGCATTCAGGCAAAGTACCAAATTTCCACAACGAAAATCTGGCGACATGTTACCTTACTTTCGCTGTGGAAATTAGGCATTGCTTTGCCTTACGTGGCACTGACTATGACATTCACACCAGAAGGGGGGAGTAGGTATATAGATACATACATCATGCACAATGCAAGCACATAGAGCAGGAAAGTAAATGCCTATATCCTCAGAGCATAGCCTAAAATATAAGTGCAGGAAAGTAAATATGGGTTGCCATACCCTAGAGATGAGGACAAATGGTACAGGCATGATAAACCTAATAAAAATCATCAAAGATAAAAAGGAGGAAGGAAAGAAGGGGGTTTTAAAAGATTACATCACTAAATGGGATAAGCTAGACCCCTAGACCTACTAGACGCAGCCTTTTGGCTCAAATCTACACACTTGCATCCGCGGCCTTTTTGCTTGCGCCTGGGAGACCATGTCGTAGCTCCAAGCGTCCTCGCTCTATGTGCGTACATGCAAAGGCAAAGACAAGATACCAACAGACAAGCTATGGAAGGGAAAGATCCAAAGAGCACACGAAAGAGGCATAAAGCAGATAAGCATGATAGACATGGCAAGTATAGCATGTGGCGTGAGACATGTCAAGCAAGGATAAATGGACAAGCAAGGAAGCTGGAAAGCAAACAAGAAAGAAGATGAACAAGCAAAAGGCAAACAAAAGGTAGTGTCCGCGAGGGACGAATGTAGATTTGGATCGAATCTTCATAACTGCATAATGTTGAAGTATGGACGACACACTAGCAAGCAAGACTTATGCATGGACATGTAAGCAAGCGTGTAAAGATGCATAGAAAGCCAACGGGTGGCACAAACAAGCATGGCAAGCATATCACCGCACGAAGTGAAAAAGGGGAAAGGTATGCATGAAGCAACCCAGCATCCAGAGATGCATCCCAGGTGGTCACATCCAAACAAGGCCTCGTGGACGTCGGATGTAACCACACAAACACAAACCCGCTAAGGGCGTCAAATGTGGCAAAGCCTAAAACTAGAAAGGCTAACACAAGCATAAAGCATTGAAGCAAGCAAGCATAGACATGCAAATAAGGATGATCCAAACCCTTTGATATGGGCTGAGGAGTGTGGATGAGGACCAGGACCATTAGGTCGAGATTAGGTTCAAACCAATGGCCCAAAACACAAGAAAAAGGGATAAAAGCGAAAAAATGGGTACAATAGCATATGGCATGACAAACATAGCCTGGAAGATGGCATGAAGCATGTAGAGAACACACATCCAAGCACACAAGCATGTGAAAGCATAGATCTAGGCATATAGGCATAGGAAGGATAAATGTAAACATGGATCTAAGCTAAAAACATGCTAGAAACAAGATAAAGCAAAAAACATTTCAAAGAAAGCAATAAAACATGTTATTATAGCATAAAGAGCAAGAAACATGATAGGAAAAATATTTAGAAGGTTAGGGGTGTGGATGATAGCTAAAAAGATACATTCACACCCCTAAACCCCAAATCCAAGATGTAGAACCAAGGAGAAGAAGATTGGGTACAAGAACACCACCTTGTATTATTGGTGAAGAAGCAGGAATCAAGAGGCTTTGATGTGTTTTTTGTGTTTGGAAGAGAGAAAAAGAGCTCAAAATTCATTCAGGCAGAGAGAAGGGATCAAAAGTTATGGCTGCAGAAAGTTAGAGGATGCAGTTTTCACAGTTTTCTCGATATCTCAACCGTTTGAACTCTGATTTTCGACCCGTGAATAGTCGTTTGAATGAGAATTTCATTATCTTTGTAATGGCATTGGTCTCAACCCATTTTAATGATTGGATCAAGATTAGGGTTTTAGGGCCCACCGAAAGTCAACTCTAGGTCAATCTTTATTAAAGTTGCTAAAAATCTTCGAAGAGCTTGGGTTTGATGTAAAATCATGAAAAATGTTGTTTTGTAAGGATTTTGACCTTGTTTGACCTTTCGTCAACCTAGGGTTGACTAGGGGCATTTTGGTCATTTTTGCTGAAATAGGCACTTTGGTTGCTCCGGTGTCCAAACGGGTTTTGCCACGTCATTCTGGATGTTCTTGTGGCCCCATCGAGAGAAAATAATATTTTTGAATTTTTTGGGGTCTGGCACGTAAATCGAGGGCAAAAAAATACGGTATCAACAGCTGCCCCTTCTTTATCTGACCTCTCGAGTGCAATGAGAGGTGTCAGATAAAGAACGTGATTTCGAATTTTGTTGCCCCCAAATTGCATGTGGAGACTACTCACGGATCAAGACCAGACTTTACCTAACTGGACCAATCTGCTGCAATTGCTTCTGAAACATTTTCTGGACTTGTCTCTAAGCTATGGGAGGGGAAAACGGTTTTTTTTTTTTTTGGCCATGATTTTTTGCTTTTTTGTCTGTGTTATATGGGTGTGAAAAGATGTGGAAATTTAAATGCAAGACATAGGTAAGGGGAATAGTGAAAATGGTGAGGCATACGGCACAACCGTTAGTTAACCTTAAGATAGGATGTGGGCATACAGCACGGCCACTAGCTAACCCACCGTAGATTAGGAACTTGAAAACTTTTTTAAGAACTTGATAACTGTGTGATGGCGAGGTGTATAACACGGCTACTAGTTAACCTCAAGATGAGATGTGAGCATATGGCATAGCCACTAGTTAACCTACTGTAGATCTGGAACTTGGCACTTCTTTAGAATTTGATGACTGTGTGATGACAAGGCGTACGACATAGCCGCTAGTTAACCTCAAGAGGGGATGTGAGCATATGGCATGGCCGCTAGTTAACCCACTATAGATCAGGAACTCGGAACTTCTTTTGGAACTTGATAATTGTGTGATGGCAAGGCGTACGACACGGCCGCTAGGTAACCTCAAGATGGGATGTGAGCATACGACACTACCGCTAGTTAACCCACTGTAGATCAGGAACTTGGAAACTCTTAGAACCTTGATGACTGTGTGATGGCGAGGCATACGGCACGACCGCTAGTTAACCTCATGATGGGATGTGAGCATACAACACGGTCGCTAGTGAACCCACCGTATATCAGGAACTCAAAAACTCTTAGGAACTTGATGACTGTGTGATGGTGAGGCATATGACATGGTCACTATAACCTCAAGATGGGATGTGAGCATACAGGACGGCCGCTATAACCCACTGTAGAGATGTACGACACAGCTGCTAGATAGCCTCCAAATAAGGATTAGGTGAAGATAGAGGATATCTAAATAGTATGTCTGATAAATGATTCCAACGCCATGGAAGCACGGAGAAGTTCCTACGCCAGGGAAGTGTGGAAAGGCTTCTATACTATGGAAGCATAGAGGATTGTGCTGATCCATTGTTGGATATCAAGCACCGTAATGGCTCCAAGAACAAGAGACGAGAAGTTCCTACACCTTGGAAGTGTGAAAAGTGTCCTACACCATGGAAGCATAAAAGACTGTACTGATCCGTTGTTGGGTATCAAGCACCATAATAATTCCCAGAACAAGAGGGGAGAAGTTCCTCCACTTCGGAATTGTGGAAAGGGTCATACACCGTGGAAGCATAGAAAACTATGCTGATCCATTGTTAGGTATCAAGCACCATGATAATTCCTACGCCGTGGAAGCGTTGAGAAGTTCCTACGCCGTGGAAGCGGTGAGAAGTTCCTACACTGTGGAAGTGTGGAAAGGGTCCTATACTATGGAAGCATGGACGATTGTACTGAACCATTGTTGGGTATCAAGCACCATAGTGGCTCTTGGAACAAGAGAGGAGAAGTTCTTACACCGTGAAGTGTGGAAAGGGTCCTACACCGTGGAAGCATAGAAGACTGTGCTGATTTGTTGTTGGGTACCAAGCACCATTATGGCTCCTAGAACAAGAGAAGAGAAGTTCCTACACCGCGGAAGTGTGGAAAGGATCCTACATCGTGGAAGCATAGAGACTGTGTTGATCCATTCTTGGGTGTCAAGCACCATAATAATTTTCGGAACAAGAGGGGTGAAGTTCCTACACCGTGGAAGTGTGGAAAGGGTCCTATACCGTGGAAGCATGAACGATTGTGCTAATCCGTTGTTGGATATCAAGCACCATAATGGCTCCTAGAACAAGAAAGGAGAAGTTCCTACACCGTGGATGATGTGAACCTTAATCGACACGCTTTGAGACCCAACAAAAATATTGGAATACTTGCCCAAGAAAGCTAAAATTCAGATTTTTGATAAAAACCCTGACCCAACGTTTATAATCGAAACGCGAACCAAATGTATAAGTTAACCTTGACCCAATGATTATAAAGAATCACGAATCGAAGGTATAAAGTTTGAACGATACAAGGAAGAATCCCTGATAAGTTCACAGTTCTTGAAGAACCAAAAGAGAGCAAAGCCTCACCTTTTCTGATTTTTATTCAATAATATATAATGAAAAACGTTTACAAACTTCAGAGCCTATTTAAGGGCTCCATAAAACTTGACAGACAAGAAAATATATTCTAAAATAACTCCTAATTGATACCTTACCATATCAGGAATCAAATTTGACCTAAAAAGCATTAAATGCACCTAAAAACAAGGAAATAAATCACTTAAACCTAAAATAACGTTTTTACATAAAAATACCAAAAATAATAAATTACAATAAATAAACAATAAATTGTGTCCTACATCAGTGGAAGTGTGGAAAGGGTCCTATACCGTGGAAGCATAGAAGATTGTGCTGATCCATTGTTGGGTGTCAAGCACCATAATAATTCCCAGAACAAGAGGGGAGAAGTTCCTATATCGTGGAAGTGTGGAAAGGGTCCTATACCGTGGAAGCATAGAAGACTGTGCTGATCCATTGTTAGGTATCAAGCACCATAATGGATCCTGGAACAAGAGAGGAAAAGTTCCTACACCGTAGAAGTGTGGAAAGGGTCCTACAACATGGAAGCATAGAAAACTGTGTTGATCCATTGTTGGGTGTCAAGCACCATAATAATTCCCGGAACAAAAGGGGAGAAGTTCCTACACTGTGGAAGTGTGAAAGGGTCCTATACCATGGAAGCAAGGACAATTTTGTGTTGTTGGATATCAAGCCCCATAATAGCTCTTGGAACAAGAAAGGAGAAGTTCCTACACCATGGAAGTGTGGAAAGGGTCCGATACCGTGGAAGCATGGACGATTGTGCTGATCCGTTGTTGGGTATCAAGTATCATAATGGCTCCTGGAACAAGAGAGGAGAAGTTCCTACACTGTGAAAGTGTGGAAAGGGTTGCTGATGTATGTGAAAAACAATGCCTATGATTAGGACTTATTGTTGGGGTTTATGCCCTAAAATCCAATTTGTTGGCATGTCATAAATAATTAAATTGTTTAATTATATGAGACTATTTATAAATGAACTAATGGGATATTATCTTAGTCCATGAGATCCATTGTATGTGATTTATGTGATTTAGTCACAGAAGATGTAAATCACAAGTTCCTTGTAAACTCAAAATGTAGTTCATAGTCGGTGATGAAATTGGGCATTTCATCTGCGAAGACTATAACATATCAACTAAGATAATTTGTCTTGATCATGAAAATGGAGTTTTCTAGTTGGTATGTTGATATGTTTTAAGAGTTAAAACATATTGAATTGGACCGCTGTGAGATTTATTATTCTTCTAATGACTGTCCAATGAATAATAAATCTCACGACTTCTATTAACATCAACTCTTAATCCTGAGAGAATAATAGGTCTAATAATGAGATGTAGGTTACTTTGATATATCAGGAATGAGATCTAAAGTCACGATCAAAACTTCAGTATGTTGGGCAACCACATTTAGTGTTGATGGAACATATATTCTCAAGATGGAATTCGTAGTCTCTTAACGGAGATATAAAATATTCCTTTGAGATAAATTTAAGGGGTTTGGTTATTCGGAGAGTTGGGCCCAACCACTTTAGTAAGGAGTTACTAAAGTATATATGGAATTGGATTTCATAAATATATAATGAATAACTTAAAGGATTAAACTGGGTACTCAAGGATTAAGATATAGTAATCTTCAAAGTGGCAGTCTATATTCATGACTTTGTATTACTATGAATATTTTAATGAATCGGTTGCATGTATAATAAAGTCTTAGGATATAATTTAAAGATAAGGCCTAGAGTGCAACTATATTTTTATAGTGGTATTAAATATAGTTAATGGTAACTTTGGACTTGTCAAGAGTTGACAGAAAAGTCCAAGGCCCATTGGAGCTAGTGTCTTATTGGTCCATTTTGGTCCCACTCCAAGCCACACACAAGAGCCCAATTGGAATGGCCCAAAAGGCTAACCCAATTAGATAATCAGTTATATATAAGGAGAGAAATATACAGAATTTCATTAAGGTTTTCAGAAGACTTTTTCATAAGTATTTTCATTAAGAACATACAAGAAATGAAATGGCTTGTATGTGAGTGTTGGACTCCCTCCTATTCTCTCCTTGGAAACTAATTGAGAGACCACACTTCTTGGGCATTAAGTGGAATTAGAGTGAAAATTAAAAGTGTTCCCAAGTACTTCTAATCTTTAGTTTTGAATTTCACCGCACCAAGGTACGCTTTCTTGTTCTTAAATTCTGAAACTTACATAGTACATGTTATCAATTGCAAGTGAAGTAGATCCATTAATTTTACATTGCGCATGTTTTGTATGAGTTACAAAGACGTATTTTCCATGTGTTTTTCCAACACTTATATGTATGATTCTGGAAACTGCCTTTGAGAGGACTGATGTATGATTTTAGGAAAAGTGCCTTTGAAAGGGCTGCTAATATATGCGAAAAACAATGCCTATGATTAGGACTTATATGTATGATTCTGGAAACTGCCTTTGAGAGGGCTGCTAATATATGTGAAAAACAACACCTCTGATTAGGACTTAAATGTATGATTCTGGGAAAATACCTTTGAGAGGGCTGCTAATGTATATGAAAGACAATGCCTCTAGTTAGGACTTATATGTATAACTCTAGATAAATCACCTTTGAGAGGGCCGTAGACATATGTGAGAAGCGATGCCTTTTGGTAGGGCTTACATGCATAATTCTAGGAAATTGCCTTTGAGAGGGCTAATGTATCATCATAGAAAAATCGCCTTTAAGAGGTCTATTGACGTGTGATTATGGAAATTGCCTTTGAGAGGGCTGTTGATGTGTGCAAGAAACAATGCCTCTAGGTAGGACTTACATGTATAATTCTAGAAATCGTCTTTCAAAGGGCTGCTGTTGTATGCAAGAAATAATGCCTCTAGGTAGGACTTACATGTATAATTCTGGAAATCACCGTTCGAAGGGCTACTGTTGTATGCATGAAACAATGCCTCTGGGTAGGCCTTACATGTGTGATTCTGAATGTCGCCATTAAAAGGGTTGTTGTTGTATGTAAGAAACAATGCCTCTAGATAGGACTTATGATGTAGGACACAATTTATTGTTTAATTATTGTAATTTATTAATTTTGGTATTTTTATGTAAAAAACATTATTTTAGGTTTAGGTGATTTATTTCCTTGTTTTTAGGTGCATTTAATGCTTTTTAGGTCAAATTTGATTCTAGATATGGTAAGGTATCAATTAGGAGTTATTTAAGAATATATTTTCTTGTCTGTCAAGTTTTATGGAGCCCTTAAATAGGCCCTTACGTCTGTAAACGTTTTTCATAGTATTATTGAATAAAATTCAGAAAATGTGAGGCTTTGCTCTTCTTTTGGTTCTTCAAGAACTGTGAACTTATCAAGGATTCTTCCTTGTGGCGTTCAAACTTTATACCTTTGGTTCGTGATTCTTTATAATCATTGGGTCAAGGTCAACTTATACCTTTGGTTCGCGTTTCGATTATAAACGTTGGGTCAGGGTTTCTATCATAAATCTGATTTTTAGCTTTCCTGGGTTAAATATTCCAATATTTTTGTTGGGTCTCAAAGCGTGTCGATTGAGGTTCGCATCATTTGGTATCAGAGCACAGGTTCTAAAATCAGTTTTCTATCATTTTATCTTTTATTTCCTGTTATCATCCAAAAAAAAAAAGTGAAAAAAAAAGAAAAAAACTTGAAAAAAAAAAAAGAGATGGTAATTATTGAGAACATTGTGGAGGATTCAATTGAGGTTAAATATGAGGATGAGTCCACAACTCACAATCCTCTAGTCTCAGTTGATTTGATGAAGATGACTATACAATATGTTGATTTTCTTGGAGTAGAAAATTTTAATTTTATTATCAACCCTTTGTTGATTGATGTTGCAAATAAATTGAAAGTAGATGAGAAGAAATTTTCTGCTACACGTTATGAAGGATTGAAGTTTCACAACCGCATCAAGTCATTAAAGCATTCAAAGTATTTGTTTATTTGGAGCGGAAGATTTCAGATTTCAAAGCTGAACTCGAGGACGAGTTTGTTTCAAGTGGAGGGGTCTGATGTAGGACACAATTTATTGTTTAATTATTGTAATTTATTAATTTTGGTATTTTTATGTAAAAAACGTTATTTTAGGTTTAGGTGATTTATTTCCTTGTTTTTAGGTGCATTTAATACTTTTTAGGTCAAATTTGATTCTAGATATGGTAAGGTATCAATTAGGAGTTATTTTAGAATATATTTTCTTGTCTGTCAAGTTTTATGGAGCCCTTAAATAGGCCCTTAAGTCTGTAAACGTTTTTCATAGTATTATTGAATAAAATTCAGAAAATGTGAGGCTTTGCTCTTCTTTTGGTTCTTCAAGAACTGTGAACTTATCAAGGATTCTTCCTTGTGGCGTTCAAACTTTATACCTTTGGTTCGTGATTCTTTATAATCATCGGGTCAAGGTCAACTTATACCTTTGGTTCGCGTTTCAATTATAAACGTTGGGTCAGGGTTTCTAAGGGCTGTTGATGTATGCAAGAAACAATGTCTCTTGGTAGGACTTACATGTATAATTCTGGATATTGTCTTTCAAAGGGCTACATGTGTGATATTGGCAACATTTGCATCGTGTTGTATCCTCATAGGTTTACCGATTCAATCTGATAGTGAGCGATCCATTGAGGGAGATGGAAAAGGGAGCGACTGCACAAAATAAAAGCTGCCCCAATGTAGGTTTTATGCAGTTCTTGACATGACAAGAAAAATTCCTGGCGGGATGGACCCGTTCTTGCATACTGATTAGCACAAAGTGGATGGAGCCGTGCAAAATAAACTGCTCTAGTGTAGGATTTTGCGGGGTTCTGTGTTGGAAAAATTAGACCCTGGTTGATAGAATTAACAAGTTTTAAACCCAAGTTTTTAATTAGATTGATTTTGAATAAACCTTGTTAAAACAAACTAACATTAATATCATGTCAATATCATGCACAACAGAAAAGTAAATAAGACAAGATATGATGACCTAGGAAAACCAATTAAACAAATTAGTTTCATAGAAAAAAAAACCTAGGGAGAAACCGTCCCGAAAAGTAATTCACTGTAGTAAAGAGAAGTTTTAGATCTAGTACAAAACCTTTATCCCTAGACTCTACAATCCCCGTAGATAAACTTACAGCAACAACCTTCTACCACTTCTGAACCTCTAAACTCTTCAATACATGAACGCCACCCTTTTGCACGGATCCTAGTATGTGACTAACAATGATGCACGGCTCCCAATACTTGACTAACTCACCAACTTGAAGAAGATGTTGAATACAAAGTTCTTCGCTTCATCAACAATGAAGATCAAAAAGCACTTGGTTACCAAACCCTAAGGCGCAAAGACGCAGTAGCTTGTTTTAGATAGAATAAGCACACAGTCACTTTTTGCATATGTTCTCCTTGTATTCTCTTATGTGACAGCCTTTAAAATAAGCCTTATATATGTCTAGGGTTGTGAGAAAAGAAACCCTACACATACATGTCAGCATGGGCCTAAAATCAGATTTGAAAATATGAATTTCGTAATTCTCGATAGATATAGCTATCGAGCTATCTATTGAGATCTCGATAGATATATCAATCGAGCTATCTGTTGAGATTCATTAATCCTTAATAGATATTATCTGTTGGCAGCTATCGAGAATCTGTCCAGCTTTAATGAACAGCTTTTCTTCACTTGTTTCTTGGTCCAATCTTCATGACTTTAATACTTGGCTTGAACAACATGTTTCATAAGTACTAAACCCATCCTAGATCTACCCAATTACAAGTAAAGTGCATTTTGTCAAAGGAATAGCCAATTACATAAAATATGTCCTTAACATTTTGGATTTGCAAACCGAATTGACAATGGGTCCCTTAATCTACTAAATTTTGAATTCAAAGTTTCGAGCAAGATATCATCTTGGAAATGCTGACACTCTTGGTCATATCTACACAAGAAATGCCTAGATGTTGAGTTCTGTATGGTCTTGATGTATTGTACATGCTAGGCACCTATTTAGGCTCTCACGGGGAGAGATTCCTCCTTCTCCTTGTGGATATCTTGAATTGCACTTAATAAAGGGAATGCCATTTATGGTTTGAAAATTTCAAAAATAAAACTTCCCCAATATCAAGATTGAGACTGGAGCCAACCCTTGGGCATTAGGGGTCATGTCTGAAACAATGACTCAGGCATCCTCGGTTGGGATGAGTTTGGGAGGCTTGAAAAGTGTTTAGGGGAGTGATGCTCAAATGGTATATAAAACCTGGGGTTAAGCATTTGAATCTTTTGGGTTTAGGTCTTTTTGAAGGTGCCTAGTAATGATGAAGGGAGGCTTGCATAAGCTGCTGCAATCTTAAAACTGCATATTTTTTGGAAATTCCTTGGGAAGAAATGAATAATCCTCAAGGATTTTTTTGGACTTGAAAAGTTTAGAGGATTTGAAATCTTTCAGGATCATTATTTTTCCCTTCTGTTTCAATTGGTTTTGAAAACCTGGTTCAGAAATTTTGGAAATTCATTCATGATCATGTGGTTTAAGAGTGTATGTGCTCGACGGCTATCATTTTCCCTGAATAGGGAACATGCTCACCAAGCAAGGATTTCTTGAGCAAAGTGCTTGTGTTTACCAAATGCATGGGCGTCCCTTTTTAAGCTATGTAGGGAAAACATGAATGATGTGTTTGGCTTTTTGAACCCATCGGGTGGGTTGGGAGAGGACCCTACCCTTTTTGAGGCATGACGCCTTGGCATAAGCGGATGATTCCGTCATCAATGATTGACCAAATTTTCAATGTGCCACGACCAATCGATCCTCAGTGATCAGTAAGGTCTTTCATTACTTTGTAATGTGGCCTTGGGGTTAATTGGGTGCTTGAAATGAAGGATATCAGACTCAAAACCTTCACATGTGGGTGATTATTTGGCATAAGCTCCATAGACTAAGTAGTCGCTCTCAATCAGGAAGGACTTTCTCAAGACCGTAATGTAAGGATATGGGTTTCCTAGGCTCACGGGAGGATA
Organism: Castanea sativa; assembly: GCF_040712315.1. Lineage (NCBI taxonomy): Eukaryota > Viridiplantae > Streptophyta > Magnoliopsida > Fagales > Fagaceae > Castanea > Castanea sativa. The sequence continues at coordinate 34,013,743 of NC_134015.1, read as the reverse complement.
TTTTGGCTGTGAAATTCTTTGAAGGGTTTCCTAAAGTCAAGGATTATACTTCATCAAAAACATTTTAGTTGCATCTCATGCTCAGCTATATCCTTAATTTGTGTCCATTTCTTGAATTTTGCCCATTTCTTTTTTGGGGCTTTCATTTTATTTTCTCTAGCCCATGTTCCTTGATTATTTTAGGCTAAATTTTTCCTTTTGCCCTTTCTTCGCTTGGGGCTTTATTTGACTTGATTGCCTATGACTTTTGTCATTTGATTTGGGCTCTTTTCTCAGTTTTTTCAATTAGGAACTCATCTAATGGACTCAAATATTGGAAGTCACCTAGCATGAGGTCCTTGTAACCATGTAACCTGCCCCAATGTAGGACATAATCCTTGACTTGGTTAAACAAGAAAAGAATTTAACAGGCTCAACTGGGCTAACAAGGGATACTTCTCTACAAGCGGGACAACAATGAAATGAATGCCTTTCTCCGTCATCTTGAACACTTACTTCTTAGCCTTAGGAGCTTATGTGCCAAATTATAAATTCGAGTAAGTTTTTGAAAAACAATTTCTTTTTGCCTTAAAAGTGCTATCAAGTGATATAACTGTTTGGACAGCTGAAAAAAATGCCTCCATCATTTCAAATCTAATCAGTTGGTCAAAGAAACTTGAACATATGGTCATTCGATGATTTAGGGTCCACACCAATCTTAGGTAGGACCTCCCAGGGGGGTTGATTGCCAAGAATTGAATGGGCACTTTGCAAAAGTGGTGAATGTTTTAGGAATGTGGAGTTTTGAGATTGGATATCATGAGGTGAGTGTTTGGAGGTCACATGCCCCTTATCTCTGGTAAGGAACAACCACTTCACCCAAACAACTCTTTTCCCACAAAAGGGGTTTTGGCATTAACTTGCCGCTCTTGAAAGATGCACGCATTTCAAAACACAATTTTCATGATTTGATGCTTTGATTTGAACCTTTATGCTTTGATCTTATTTTGAAGAATCCCTCTTTTTTTTTGAAAAATGTGTACAAGATTGCAACAAACCAAAGCCAACCGAGATGGGAGAAGATTTTGTTGAGATAATGCTGGGATAAGTGACAAGGTTAAACCTGGGTTCCAGTGTTTCCGATAGACGGCATTCCTAACACCCAGAAGCTTTTGCAAAGATCCACTTAGGAGATGGAGGTCTTCCCCTTGTAAAGAAGCCTTAGGTGATTGATTCCATGCTTGGCATACTTCTTGGGATGAAGATTATTTTATCTGCAGTGAACATTCTTATGAGGCACAAGTAACAAACTTCATTTTCACGTCAATCATCGAAATGACCTGTCAAGGCAATGTGCCACATTAGAGACCTATTAAAGGCAAAATGAGTACAACAAGAAGGGATGTTAATACAATTCCTTGAAATTTTGATGGGGCACTATCGCCCATATGTTGAGCAGGTGAATGGCTCTATCACAAATGCTCAGGTGTTTACTCGTTACTATTCATTGAAGAATGCGATGTGAATAACGTCTCGTTGGCTTGATTAAAGCATGTCCCAAATTTAATCCCTTTGCTCTTCCTCCATGGTTCACATGTAGGCACTCATTACGAGCAAGTTCTGACATTGTATTGCTGAAGTAGCTAGCGCTGATTTCTCGTGGATTTGAGATTTGTCAAGTGAATCACCATGACTGAGGTGGTCCCAATACTGTTTGAATGTTCTTGAGAATGAAATGATCTAGGATAAATGAATGTCTTGCTCATTGCTCATGGCAAGATTCGATAAAACTGGAGATAGTTCATGATTCTCCCTAAATATGGGCTTGGTTTGCCTTCTTCTATTGTCAATGTGGAAGTCAAGCTTCCAAGGAATGCTTTGTGTTAGGATTAGTGCCCTTAAATCCTATTGTATGATGCTATATATGATATTATGTATGACATTATGTATGACATGATGTATGACTTAATATTGTGATTGATAAAGTTATTTTATTATTATCTAAAATAATGGTAACATGAATATGAGACATTATCATATAGTCCATGAGATGCATTGTATATGATTTATGTGAAAAGTCACAGAAGATGTAAATCACAAGTTCTTTGTAAACTCAGAATTTATAGTTCGTAGTCGGTGATGAAATTGGGCATTTCATCTGCGAAGACTATAACATGTCAACTAAGATGATTTGTCTTGATCATGGAAGTGGAAACTTCTAGTTGATATGTTGATATGTTTTAAGAGTTAAAACATATTGAACAGGACCGCTGTGAGATTTATTATTCTTCTAACGACTGTCAAATGAATAATAAATCTCACGACTTCTATTTGCATGAACTCTTAATCCTGAGAGAATAATGGACATGATCATGAAGTGTAGGTTGCTTTGATATATCAGGAGTGAGATCTGAAGTGACGGTCAAAACCTCAGTATGTTGGGCAGCCACATTTAGTGTTGATGGAACATATATTCTCAATATGGAATTCATAGTCTCTTGATAGAGATATAAAATATTCCCTTGAGATAAGTTTAATGGTTTCACTTATTCAGAGAGTTAGACCTAACCACTTTAGTAAGAAATTACTAAAGTATATATTTATGAAATTGGATTTCATAAATATATAATGAATAACTTTAAAGAATTAAACTGGGTACTCAAGGATAAGATGTAGTAATTTACAAAGTGGCAGTCTACATTTATGACTTTGTGTTACTACGAATATTTTATGAAGGGGTTACGTGTATAATAAAGTCTTGGAATATAATTTATTAATAAGGCCTAGAGTACAATTATATTTATATAGTGGTATTAAATATAATTAATGGTAACTTTGGACTTGTCAAGAGTTGACGGAAAAGCCCAAGGCCCATTGGAGCTAGTGTCTTATTGGTCCCTTTTGGTCCCACTTCAAGCCACACACTAAAACCCAATTGGAAAGGCCCAATAGGCCAACCCAATTAGATAATCAATTAGTTATAAATGGAGAAACATACAGAATTTTTATTAGAAGAGATTAGAAAAGAAAAAGAAACGGTGTGTGAGAGAGTGTGAGACACACTTTCATTCTCCCTTTGAAAAACTAATTGAGAGACCACACATCTTTGGCGTAAAGTGGAATTGGAGTGAAGATTAAAAGTGTTCCTAAATGCTTCTAATCTTTGTTTTGAATTTCTCCACACCAAGGTACGCTATCTTGTTCTTAAATTCTGAAATTTACATAGTGCACGTTATCAACCATGAATGAAATAGATCCTTGTTCGTTGCTTCCGCTGTGGGTTTTGCATGAGATGAAAAACTAGAATTTTTCCTTCAATTGGTATCAGAGCCAGGTTTTCAAATCATGATTGTATAGCGTGTGATTGATTTTTAAAATTTAAGAAAACTGTTATCTTTGCGTTTTCAAATTTCTACACCAAGTTATTGTTGCCAATGATATGTAGTGATTCAATTGGTGTTGAAATAACTGTTATATATATATATATATATATATATATATTTGTTTCTATTTGATTCCATCTTCACACCAAGTCGGCATCATTATAAATGTTTAATGCATTCAATTGGAGATGCCGTGGTCTTGATATGGTTATTCCGTGGTCTTGATATGGTTATTCAATGAATAACCGTCCTGTGCTGATGGTTTTGCACCGCTTGAATGGTATTGTTTCACTTGGGAACAATAATTGATTATCCAATCCGTGTGTAAGAAAGTGGAATAAGACAGAATAATGATACACGGATTGAATGCATAACTGTCTTGTCCGTTTGTCAATGCACTGCTTGATATTTGCTTGCACCTTTTGGACTACATTGCATGGTTTGACCATTCTTTTGTTTTGAAAGAAAGTGAATCCGTGTGCCATTGCTTGTTTTTTGGCTTGAACCTTTTGGACTACATGACAAAAGAATGACCATTGTATTTGTTTTGAAGAAAGTGAATCCGTGTGGATTCCATTCTTCTGACAACTATATATATATATATATATATAATACATATATAACGTAATGTAATTAAATATATATTATATACATTAATTTGTATATTATATTATATATAATATAATATAGATTTTTATATATAATAAAGATTTTTATTACGTTATATATATTATTATCACGTGTCTAGCATTATTATCATTCTTGATCTTAAAAACCTTTAATTAAAATATCTAGTGGGAGAGAGATTCAAGAGTTGGATCTCACGGCCTCCAGGGTTGGATCTCACGGCCTCCATTGTTGGTTCATAGTAGTGTGAAATATATATTTTATCTTTGTCTTGAGCTTAGCATTCCATGCGGAGAGTATTTATTTCATGGTCCTACAAGATTGAATTTCTTGGTTTATAGTGGTTTGATAAACACCTTGTCTTAGTTTCGAGCTTTGCATTCCATGCGGAGGGTGTTTTATCATGGTACTACAAAATAAGCCTGTTAAAGGGATGAAATGTGGTTACACATAATTCTAGACAATGGTATACACTAGACTAAGTATTATAGTATCCTCTAGGCTGAGTTCTTACTATTATTACTTAGAGGCTAAATGTAAAACGGCATATTATTAGTGTTTGATAAGAGTTATCATGATAGCACTAATAATGAGAATAGTTCTCAATCAATCATAGTATTTTATGTTCACTCTATGCTGAGGGATATTGAATATGAGATTGGGTTGTCGTTGCATATATATTATTTTATGGTTTTATTAAGGTTCCATATTATATGCTTTTATATTCATGTTTATTTTTTTCAGATTTTGTCATGGCATCATTTAGCCCACTTGTTTCTATTCTTAACCAAAACAAACTGACTGGATCCAACTATGTTGATTGGAAAAGAAATTTGGACATTATTCTTACTGCTGAAGAGCCCAAATATGTGCTTACTCAACCATGTCTTAACTTTCCTTCATTAGATGCTCCTCTTGAGGAAAAACCGCGATATGATCGTTGGCAGAAATCTAATGAGATGGCCAAGTGCTACATCCTAGCATCTATCTCAAATGTTCTACAGCATCAAATGCAGGATGTAGAACTTGCTTCGGATATAATGCATAGTCTGAAGGAGATGTTTGGTGAGCAAGGCCGTTCTGCAAGGCAAGAAACCATGAGGCAAATTTATAATACCAAAATGGCTGCAGGAAGTTCAGTGAGGGAGCATTGTCTTAGGATGATTGCTAATCTGAACACATTAGAAGTTTTAGGTGCCGACATTGATGGAGAATCCCAAGTGGATATGATACTCCAGTCATTACCAGAATCATTCAAGGAATTCAGACTCAATTATAATATGAATAAAAAGATTTATTCTTTGTCTAAATTAATGAATGAGTTAGTGGCGGCGGAAGGCATCCTTGGTACTTCTAGTGTTGAAGCCAATGTGGGTGAAGCTTCTACTTCTCAACCTAAGTCGAAAGGCAAGGGTAAGAAGAAGAAGAAGAATGACTTCACTAAGAAAGATGGTAAACAAATTGCCTTTGGGGTTGCCAACAAAGGAAAGAAAACCAAAGGAAAGTGTTTCCATTGTGGTGAGAAAGGACATTGGAAGAGGAATTGTCCAACATTCAAGGCTGCCAAGAATAAGGGTATGAAAAGTTCATTTCTTCTTGAAATATGTTTGGTACAGAATCCAACAGATTCCTGGTGTGTGGATTCAGGTTGTACTAATCATATCTGCAATTCTTTGCAGGGGTTCCAGGAGACCAGAAAGTTGAATGAGGGAGAACTATTTCTTACTTTGGCTGATGGGAGCAAGATTCCGGTTGAAGCTGTTGGAGTGTTTAATTTGTGTTTTAAGTCTAGAGTTTTAATATTGGAAGACTATTTGTATGTACCTAATGTTCGTAGGAATTTAATTTCTGCAACTTACTTAGGTAAACATGGATATTGTGTTATCCTGAAAGACAATGTTGTAATAAAGAAGGATAAAGTGTTTATCTGTTCTGGCAATATTGTGGATGGTCTTTATATTTTAACTCCTGATAAGCATGAATTATACAATTTTGAATTAGATAGTAACTCTCATGCGAAATCATTGAAGAGAAAGTTTCCTTCTACTAGTGATGCATATCTATGGCACTTGCGTTTAGGTCATATTAATTCAAGTAGGATTCAAAGACTAATCAAAGATGGACTTTTACAGCCCATGGACTTTGATGGTTTTCCAGTTTGCGAATCTTGTTTGGAAGGTAAGATGACCAAACGACATTTTAATGCAAAAGGTAGAAGAGCGCAAGATTTGCTAGAACTAGTACATTCAGATGTATGTGGTCCTATGTCAATCCAAGCAAGAGGTGGCTATGAGTATTTCATTACTTTTACTGATGATTACTCTAGCTTTGTTTATGTGTACCTAATGAAACGGAACTCCAAAGCCTTTGAAAAGTTCAAAGAGTTTAGGGCTGAAGTTGAGAATCAATTGGGTAAACACATAAAGGCCATTCGATTTGATCGAGGTGGCGAATACCTTCTTGGTGATTTTAAGGATTACTTGACTGAAAATGGGTTTATATCCCAATTGACTGCACCTGGAACTCCACAACAAAATGGTGTAGCAGAAAGAAGGAATAGGACTCTTTTAGATATGGTTAGGTCCATGTTGAGTTATTCGACTCTACCAATTTCTTTTTGGGGATATGCCTTAAATACTGCAATGTATCTTCTGAATTTAGTACCTTCGAAGTCTATTCCTAAAACACCTGTAGAGTTGTGGAATGGGCGTAAGCCTAGTATGAGACATCTCCACATTTGGGGTTGTCCAGCACATGTGTTGAATGGAAAGTCTGACAAGTTACAGTCTAAAACAGAAGTGGTATTTTTTGTAGGGTATCCAAAAGGAACAGTTGGAGGTTTATTCTATAGTCATAAGGATAATAAAGTGTTTGTTAGTACAAATGCCAAATTCTTGGAAAATGACTATGTGAATAATTTTACTCCTAGAAGTAGAGTTGTCTTGGCTGAAATGAATGAACCTGTAGTTGAACAACCAATGGATGAAACTAGGGATGATGTGGCTGTATTAGATACACCACAAGATACTACTCATGAGATGTCTAGTACACAGGTGCCTCGTCGTAGTGGGAGAATTGTTCGGCCTCCTATAAGATTCATAGGTTTGGGAGAAACTTATGAGGCTATCTCAGAAGAGGCTGAATCGGATCCTTACACTTATGATGAAGCTATGAGTGATATAGATGCACATCATTGGGTCCAAGCTATGAAATCTGAATTGGATTATATGAATTCAAATCATGTATGGGATCTTGTAAAGGCGCCTAATGGCATTAAACCTGTTGGTTGCAAATGGGTTTACAAGAGGAAGAGAGGGATAGATGGAAAGGTTGAAACCTTTAAAGCAAGACTAGTGGCGAAAGGGTATACACAAAAAGAAGGTATTGATTATGATGAAACTTTTTCGCCAGTAGCCATGCTTAAATCTATCAGAATTCTCTTATCTATTGCTGCTCATTATGATTATGAGATTTGGCAAATGGATGTCAAGACTGCATTTCTTAATGGCAATCTTGAAGAAGAAATATACATGTTGCAACCAGAAGGTTTCATAGCAAAGAACCAAGAGCATATGGTATGCAAGTTGAATAGGTCCATTTATGGACTTAAACAAGCATCTAGGTCATGGAACATCAGATTTGATCAAGCAATCAAGTCATTTGGTTTTGAACAAAATCTTGATGAACCATGTGTGTACAAAAGGCATCGAGACAAAGTAGTAATGTTCCTAGTGCTTTATGTTGATGATATTCTACTCATTGGGAATGATGTAGGGTAATGTCATCGGTTAAAGTTTGGTTGTCAAGCCAATTTGATATGAAGGACTTGGGTGAGGCTAACTTTATTCTAGTGATCAAGCTTTGGCGAGATCGCAAGAATAAGATGTTAGGCTTATCACAAGCTGGATATATAGATAAGGTTCTAGAACGGTTTAGCATGCAAAATTCCAAGAAAGGATTGCTTCCTTTTAGACATGGAGTTCCTCTGTCTGATGACCAAAGGCCTAAGACTCAAGAGGAAGCAAATATGATGAGACAAGTTCCTTATGCTTCTGCAGTGGGAAGTCTCATGTATGCCATGCTTTGTACTAGACCAGATATTTGTTATTCCGTTGGCAATCAGCCGATATCGATCAAATCCAGGACCAAAACATTGGCAAGCTGTAAAGCACATTCTCAAGTATCTTAGGAGAACGAGAGATTATATGCTTGTTTACCATAGTCAGGATTTGATTCCCATTGGCTATACAGATTCAGACTTTCAATCAGATCTAGATTTCAGAAAATCCACTTCAGGATGTGTTTTCACCTTGGGAGGTGGAGCCATAAGTTGGAGGAGCGTTAAGCAATCTTGTATTGCGGACTCCACCATGGAAGCCGAGTACGTTGCTGCTTGTGAAGCAGCAAAGGAGGCTGTTTGGCTCAAGAAATTCCTTTCTGATCTTGGTGTTATGAGAATGGAGCAAGTTCCCATCACATTGTTTTGTGACAATAGTGGAGCGGTTGCACAATCTAAAGATCCAAGGAATCACAAGAAAGGAAAGCACATTGAGAGAAAGTACCACATCATTCGAGACATTGTTGCTCGTGGAGATGTTGTGGTAGCAAAGATTGAAAGTGCAAATAATCTAGCAGATCCCTTTACCAAAGCCTTGCCTCAAAGACTTTCGAGTCACATTTGGAGGGAATGGGAGTTAGATTAGTGCACAATAGTCTTTAGGGCAAGTGGGAGATTGTTAGGATTAGTGCCCTTAAATCCTATTGTATGATGCTATGTATGATATTATGTATGACATTATGTATGACATGATGTATGACTTAATATTGTGATTGATAAAGTTATTTTATTATTATCTAAAATAATGGTAACATGAATATGGGACATTATCATATAGTCCATGAGATGCATTGTATATGATTTATGTGAAAAGTCACAGAAGATGTAAATCACAAGTTCTTTGTAAACTCAGAATTTATAGTTCGTAGTCGGTGATGAAATTGGGCATTTCATTTGCGAAGACTATAACATGTCAACTAAGATGATTTGTCTTGATCATGGAAGTGGAAACTTCTAGTTGATATGTTGATATATTTTAAGAGTTAAAACATATTGAACAGGACCGCTGTGAGATTTATTATTCTTCTAACGACTGTCAAATGAATAATAAATCTCACGACTTCTATTTGCATGAACTCTTAATCCTGAGAGAATAATGGCCCTGATCATGAAGTGTAGGTTGCTTTGATATATCAGGAGTGAGATCTGAAGTAACGGTCAAAACCTCAGTATGTTGGGCAGCCACATTTAGTGTTGATGGAACATATATTCTCAAGATGGAATTCATAGTCTCTTGATGTGAACCTCAATCAACACGCTTTGAGACCCAACAAAAATATTGGAATATTTAACCCAGGAAAGCTAAAAATCAAATTTATGATAGAAACCCTGACCCAACGTTTAAAATTGAAACGCGAACCAAAGGTATAAGTTGACCTTGACCCAATGATTATAAAGAATCATGAACCAAAGGTATAAAGTTTGAACGCCACAAGAAAGAATCCTTGATAAGTTCACAGTTCTTGAAGAACCAAAAGAGAGCAAAGCCTCACCTTTTCTGAATTTCATTCAATAATTTTCTGA
>NC_134015.1:33989113-33999113 GCF_040712315.1 Castanea sativa | reverse complement strand
TGCTTGGGATTAAATTTCGAGCACGTCCTCAAGATTTTGGTAATGCTTGGGTAGAGATGTTGGGAATTCCAATATTTTACCCTATTGAGTCAACCATGGAAACAAAATAGGGGAAGTTAGAAACCGTCTAAGAAAAATAAACTCCAGCAGGACAAAATATTATACTAATAAAAAGGATCATCATCGCACATGGCACTCAGGTAGTGTGCTTAAGGCGCAGGAAGAGTTTCAAAGCTTAATTACAAACTGAATTTAAGTTGTCTCATGCTCAAACATAATGACATAAAGGAAACAGGAAATGCGAGAATAACAAAAATATAAAGATAGTGAGATGACGTTTGGTTTTGGGGACTTCTTCCACAGCATATGGCCAACTTTGCGCTGCCTCAAGTCGAGTGTGCTTATGAGAAACAGGGCTCAACTGTCCAACTACTCGGGCGTATAAGCTCGAGCTTTCAAGGAGCAATTCTGGATCTTGATTTCCTTCTAAGGACCGTCTGAATATCTAGTTCGCCCATTGATGTGGACAAATGCACTTTGGGCTCTAACTAGCCACCTTTGATAAGACCTTGAACCTTCTGCTTAAGTAGCTCGCACATGTTAGTGGAGTGGCCAACCATCGCCCCATGATAGTCACAATGATTTTCAGAATTGTAAGTCTCTAGTGAAAGTTTTGATTGGATCTCAGATGCCATCAATTCTACCAACTTCGTCTTTAACAGTATTAGCAATAGTAGGGATAACGGGACTGACAAAAGGTCCAAGGCAGTTGTGCCACTTGATTGGGAAATGTCGCTCCCTGGATTGCCCTTGTTTAGTAACAGAGAAGGATACGATACTCTATGAGAATATGGAGTCGTAGGGAGGCCTATAACGAATGAGCCCTCTTGACCTTTGTTCTTGATCAACACATTAACCTGACCCTCATAGCTCATTGGGGATGAATCGGTGATTGTGGCATTTTCAAATTGAATGATGTTATTGTCAATCAAGCCTTGAACCATCCCCCTAAGGGACTTGCACTCTTCTAGGCTATGTCCCGGGCTACCAAAGTGGTGCTCACATGTGTTGAACGGGCCTAATTGAGACATAGGAAGGGGAGATTTTAACCTAGTGCACTTCAACAAAAACAAAAAAAATAAGAACGATGAATCAAGAACACAAAAGGAATAGGATAGGATGATAACAGGAAACAAAAAAAAAATAATGGGATAGAAAACTGATTTTAGAACCTGTGCTCTGATACCAAATGATGCGAACCTCAATCGACACGCTTTGAGACCCAACAAAAATATTGGAATATTTAACCCAGGAAAGCTAAAAATCAGATTTATGATAGAAACCCTGACCCAACGTTTATAATTGAAACGCGAACCAAAGGTATAAGTTGACCTTGACCCAATGATTATAAAGAATCACGAACCAAAGGTATAAAGTTTAAACGCCACAAGGAAGAATCCTTGATAAGTTCACAGTTCTTGAAGAACCAAAAGAGAGCAAAGCCTCACATTTTCTTAATTTTATTCAATAATATTCTATGAAAAACGTTTACAGACTTAAGGGCCTATTTAAGGACTCCACAAAACTTGACAGACAAGAAAATATATTCTAAAATAACCCTTAATTGATACCTTACCATATCAGGAATCAAGTTTGACCTAAAAAGCATTAAATGCACCTAAAAACAAGGAAAATACCTAAAAAACGTACTAAATAATAAAACCCTAAATAAAAGTTGATTTGGTCTGAATTAGCAGATCCAAAATAGGAAAAAATCTGCCTTAACTGATACGGAAAGCCGGAAAGTCAATCAGCCATTAATTCATGCCATAAATCACTCCCAATTAAGTCAGATCAGCCCTAAATAGCTTGAATTAAATTTACTACACTTTCATCTTCCTTTGGGCCAAGCTTGGAATATCCTGCGTTAGAATCGGCCCAAATCTCTTGAATCAGCCCATTAAGTGCTTCTTGGATCTTCTTGGATCTTGCTCTTGTAATAGGCCCAACTGGAACATGCTATGGATCCTTGAATGCTTGTTGATTCTCATCAGCCTTAATAGGTGACATTCTTCTTTCGAATTCCCTGGAGCATCATAGTGAAACTTACAAGTCTTTGAGGGTTTGTAACCTTCCGAGAGATTGGTGATCGGCTCAGGGACAACTGGAGCGATCAAGCCCTCATTTAACAGAGAGGAGTACAACTCGATAACCGACATAAGGAAGTGGTGGGACTTCTTCAGCTTCTTCCCTAGATTCCTCATGAGATATGAATTTCCTTTGGCCTTTCGGACAGGTAACGAGTTAGCCAATTGTACCCCCTATCTTCAGCCACCATATGGACATCTCCTTCTTCGACCTTGGCGTCACTTCCCTTGAGCTGCTGTTCCATCAGAGAATAAAGGATAGTCGGGTCAACGATCTTCTTCGTCTTAATACCCTCATCGATACGCTCCTCAATAGGAATCAAGTTAGCAAAACGAGTGACTTGGGCACTAATCATCTACTCATAGTAAGGAGGCTTACGGTTATCAATGAACCACTTAATAATCTCATCTTCCATCATGGGGGGTTGCACTTGTGAGGCTAGCTCACGCCACCTCTGGTCGTACTTTCAGTAATATTCCAGAAAGGAATTGGCCGTCTCCCTCCAATTGGAGGTGTTTTCCAGTCTCACATACCATGTGGTCGCAGGGCCAGTCAGACTATCAGGGAAAATCAAAGCAAAGGGTGATTATTCCCATAAGAAGCCATCTTCCTACAGAACATGCGCAAATAAGTGCAGGGATCTCCAGTACCATCATACTTGCCAAACTCTGGGGCCTTCAACTTAGGAGGCATAATGACCTGAGGGAAGTTGGTCAGACTGTCTAGATCAACAATTCCGTGGGGGCTGGAGCCCTCCATGATGTGAAGCTTTTCAGCTAGAGTTTCCACTTGGCTCTTGACTTGGCCATGCCCTGTTTCAAGGTTTTTATCCTTAGAAGGATCTGTTTCTTGATCATCGCCCTGGAGCAGTATGTTGTGGCCCTGATCTTGTACTGGTGGGGGCTAATTTTCATTCTCGATTCAGGGACCTTCTTGACTATGACACTTGCTCATTTAGAAGAGTAATCTCCTGAGTTTTTCCTCATGGGGAGAAGTACCACTAGTAGACATCTCTCTTATGCGAGACATAGTAATGATGGGATCACGGCATGGCAATAGCTTAGCCTGATTCTTTTTAGCAATCCTTTGATCCTGTGAATGGATGGGAGGTGACAGAGACAGGGTCCATTTGATAATTTGGAAACACAACACCAAAGTCAAGTTAGTTTATATCCTTGTTATTTAACATGCACCTACCATTTTCAAAAAAATATGGCTTTGCACCCTTGACCAGGTATTCATCAATGTGATTTTCTACCATGATGCAAGATTAATGCACTAGATTGGCAAGTAACCAAAACTTTCATCATATTTTTTGTAATGTGGGAAGGACCCTCCTTTTGACTATATACTGGTACAAGATTTGCTTTTTCAATGCTAGGTAATTGGCTCCAATAGTGGGCCTTTTACAATATAAGGAAATGCAATCGTGAGGAAAAGCTTGGCTTCTGACAATGTAGACTTCTCGGGGAAGCTTTGGGACACTTGGATCTCTTGCAACATGGACAGCGTGGATCTCTTGGACATTTCGAAGGAGCCCCAGGATTCTTGATATCTTGGACCTCTTGGCAATTTTGACATCTCTTGGCAATTTGGACGGCATAGATCTCCAGGACTTTGAATCTCTTGGGGAGCCCCTGGATTCATGACATCTGGGACTTCTTGGAAATTTTTCGGCAGAATTTCCTCCTGAGCAGAGTTCCGATTTCTTGCCACAAATTTTATCTTTGCATAATTAGGTGATGGAACCATTTAGTTTATGCATGAGTGCCCTTGTAGGGTTGTAAACCCTTAGGGATGGGTATGATCTAGCATGTACAAGCAAAGGGGTTGCTTTCCCTAGGGATTTAATCATGGATGTTGTGCAAGCAGGATAGAAAGAACCTGGAGTAGAGCACAATTTCTTTAGCGCAAGCAAAAAGGGCGCACCTGTCACAAGACAGTTTCCCCTAACCTCTAGCCCTATAAGGGTATCCTTTCCTAGGCTTGGATGTTCACTCTTTGGGCTTTTCTTAGTCCGCATGGGCTCTGGGCTTAATCTAGTCCTCACAAGTTTGACATAACTAGGCCAAGTGTATGCAAAGGCTTAACTGGTAGGTTGTTCCTAGCCTAGTGGGACTCAATCGCCATACCCCTCCCGTCATGGAAGTTATGGGGCAGGAATAATCGAGGGGGCCTTTTCAACTACTCCTGTCCACCCATGGACCTAGAAGTGCCTACAAAGTCAGCCCCAGATCTAACTATGGGTAACACTGTAGATGTTTGTGTCTGGGCATCTGCAAATGGGGTGATGAAATCTCCAAAGAGCTGTGACTACGCCAAAAGTGTAGAGCCCGAGTTCAGCTCAAAAAAGGTGTATATGTCATGCAATCCTTAATGAAGGGGAAAGACTTGTTCAAAGCATAATAGAGATATATATATATATATATATATATATATATATATATATATATATATATATATATATATGAAAGTAGATAAAGGTACAGCAGAAATTAAATTTTGCTACCCTATGTTTGCAAGTGAAGGAAAGCCGTAAAGCATGTGAGGAAAGCAGTAAAGCATATGAGGAAAGTGGTAAAGCACGTGAGGAAAGCGGTAAAGCCCCATGAAAATACCTTACACCTTCTCTCGGAAAAGGATTTTTTGGAAAAAGATTTTTATGCTCTTTTGAAAATAGTTTACTAGGGTTAGTATAAGCCTTTTTCAAAAGGAAAGCCCCAGAAACAATGCCAATTTTGTGTTTTTGAAAACCAATGTCCAGAGATTATTGTTTTATCAAAAGCTCTAAAGGCCAAACTCTCACCGATCCCTAGTGGAGTCGACAGTCTGTCGACGACCGGCCTTGAGACGAAGAACTGCTGTCGAGCCCTCGTTTAACCACTCACCGTGGTGACGCTCCCGCGCGTGTGGGCCCATTGGAGGCCCCTCTCAATGATCGTGTGTGTGGATCATGCGGAGCTTCAGGTACTCTCTCCCTTTCAGTGGAGGAGAGTAAGTCTACCTTTCGAGGTGTGGCAGGAATCTTGGCCAAATTTTAGATGATTACCAAAGGTAAGTGAAGTTGCCACCAATTTTTGGGTTTTTCTAAGGTGTGATTGGTCACCTGTTTCTAGTTGATTTTATTACCAATCCTAGGCTAAGAAAAAAGCATTTTTCCTAATCTAATGTGGATGGCAAAAAGTCTTGATTCTTGAGTCTAGAAGTTTGGTTACATATGGAGAAGGTGTTAGGCACCCCACAACGCCTGTCTGAGGACAGTCCTTTGTTTAGACAAAACCTTAATTTTTTGAGATTCGTAGTAAAAAACATGATTTTGGCATGGCTTTTGGGGCTTTGCATGCATGGGAGCTTTGAGGTTTGGCTTTTGAATGGGTGTGGTCCCAATCTTTTCTTTCCTAAGGCATTCGGGCAAAGTACTAGATTTCCACAACGAAAATCTAGCGACATGTCACCTTACTTTTGTGGCAAAAATTTGGCATCGCTTTGCCTTAGGTGACACGGATTGTGACAATCACACCGGAAGGGGGGAGCAGGTATATATATACATACATCATGCACAATGCAAGCAAACATTGCAAGAAAGTAAATGCCTACATCCCTAGAGCGTGGCCCAAAATATAAGAGAGATGAGGATGAATGGTACACGACATGATATACCTAATACAAACCATCTAAGAGAGAAATGAGGGAGGAAAGAATAGAGTTTTAAAAGAGTACATAACCAAATGGGATAAGCTAGACCTCTAAACCTACTGGACGCAGCTGCTTGGCTCAAATCTATATGCTTGCATCCACGCCTTTCTGCTTGCACCTGGGAGACTGTGCCCTAGCTCCAAGTGTCCTTGCTTCATGTATGTACATGCAAAGGCAAAGACAAGAAACTAGCAGACAAGCAATGGAAGGGAAAGATCCAAAGAGCACACGAAGGAGGCATAAAGCAGATAAGCATGATAGACATGGCAAGCATAGCATGTGGTGGGAAACATGACAAGCAAGGATAAATGGACAAGCAAGGAAGCTAGAAAGCAAACAAGCAAACAAGAAATAAGACGAACAAGCAAAAGGAAAACAAAAGGTAGTGTCCGCGAGGGACGAATGTAGGTTTGGATCGAATGTCCATAACTTCATTATGTTGAAGTATGGACAACACACTAGCAAGCAAGACTCATGCATGTGCATGTAAGCAAGCGTGTAAAGATGCATAGAAAGCCAACAGGTGGAGTAAACAAGCATGGCAAGCATATCACCACACGGATCAGAAAAGGGAAAGGTATGCACGAAGCAACCCAGCATCCGAAGACGCATCCCAGGTGGTTACATCTAAACAAGGCCTCGTGGGCATCAGATGTAACCACACAAACACAAACCCGCTAAGGGCGTCAAACGTGGCAAAGCCTAAAACTAGAGAGGCTAACACAAGCATAAAGCATAGAAGCAAGCAAGCATAGACATGCAAATAAGAATGATCCAAACCTTTTAATATGGGCTAAGGTGTGTGGACGAGGACCAGGACCATAGGGTCGAGATCGAGTCCAAACCAATAGGCCAACACATAAGAAAAAGGGATAAAAGCAACAAAAGGGGTACAATAGCACATGGCATGACAAACATAGCCTGGAAGATGACATGAAGCATGTAGAGAACATAGATCCAAGCACACAAGCATATGAAAGCACTAATCTAGGCATATATGCATAGGAAAGATAGATGTAAACATGTAAATCCTAGCAACTAAACATGGAAGAACGTGAATCCAAGCATATAAGCACGTGAAGACATAGATCTAACCCTATAGCATGGCAAAATAGGCATAAACACATAGATCCAAGCAAGGCATAACCAAACATCATACAAGCATGTGAGCATGTAACCCTAACATCACCATAGAGCAAAAAGATGAACAAAGCATGGGAAAACATGGCGTAAATTCGAAACACGTAGATCAAGACAACTAGCATGTGAACAAGCATAGAAACATGTGGATCTAGCTAAACAACACAGAAAAGATAGATCTAGGCACCAACACATAGCAAAAGCATAAAGCACGTAGATCAGGACAAACAACATGTGAGCAAGCATAAAAGAACATGGATTCGAGCCAAAAACGTGTTAGAAACAAGATAAAGTAAGAAGCATTTCAAAAAAAGTAATAAAACAAGTTATTATAGCACAAAGAGCAAGAAACATGCTAGGAAAAAGATTTAGAAGGTTAGGGGTGTGAATGATAGCTAAAAAGCTACATCCACACTGTAACTCCCCGACCCAACTTTATAGTTAAACTATGTGTTTGAGTGGTTAATTATTATTTTAAGCTACTTTTTTTCTATAATTAATAGAAGAGTATTTAATAAACATATTATTTTATAATGTCATTGAATAAGAATTGTAAAGAGTATAAATAATTGAATGGCTATTTGTATTATAAATATATACTAAGTATGTACAAAACTATATTAAGTGGTTTAAATTGTTAGATACATAGTGTTTTAATTAGGTATGATGCATGAGATGTTATAGTAGAAATTTCCACCCACACATGCAACCAAGTGAAATCCAACATATGTAAAGCCAAAGCATCATGCATGTTGACACATATTATCTACTTAAACCCCAAAGACCAAGACTTGGCTGGCCATGCAATGAACAAGCTCCACCTAGCTTCTTCTTTGACTTTTCTCAAGACACTAGAACTTCCAAGAAGCTATCTCCCTCTCTATTCCCACGGGTCCAATAAATCAGAATTCTCACCTCACTTTAAGGAAAGAGCTAGAAGCTCTCTTGAGTCTATCCTCTCAAACCCACAGGTCCACACCTCAAAAAGAAAGATAAGTTCCATCTCATTTCTTCTTCATACTCTCTCAAAGAAACTAGAAGACTCAACAACTCTCTCAAGCTCTCTACCTCTCATACTTTTGGGTCCAGCCACTAGGAAAGGGAAATCCTTTCAAGTAAGAGTAATTCTATTCCTATTTTCCCCTCAAGAACAAGAAACTTGGTAAGGGCTCTAGCTACCCTCATCTTAGAATCCACGATTTCTTCAAAGAATTTTTAGTAATGGTATTTTGTGATTTGTAAAATTAGGAAATCATGAATTTGTGAGTCTATATATATATGCTGTTTTAAGAAGCTTTGAAACTGTGTTGGTGATTTGTTGAAGGTAAATTAGGGTTTTTACTAATTAATGATAGTATATGATTAAGGAAGTAAGATAAAGTAGGGTGAGTACTTTTGATGTTACTGCTGGGATTTTTTTTGTATTTAATTTTGCTATAAATGGTTAAATGACTATATATAAGTGCTTTATAACATTTCTAATGAGTGTATAAAAATTTTCATATGAAAATACCATCGTTTGATAATTGTTTATGAATTTACAAGACAATGTTGCAAAGTTATCACTGTGACAGATTCTGTGTTTACACATGATAAATTATGTATTAAATTTTATATAGTGAATTAGGATGATAGGAGTAGTTCTTATGAATTATAAGACACATATGGTTCTAATGGAAGTGGTCTCAAGCAATTGGATCAATA
Organism: Castanea sativa; assembly: GCF_040712315.1. NCBI lineage: Eukaryota > Viridiplantae > Streptophyta > Magnoliopsida > Fagales > Fagaceae > Castanea > Castanea sativa. The sequence goes on along the minus strand of NC_134015.1, from coordinate 33,990,425 downwards.
TAAAAATATTGGTTTAATTTTTAAGTTGCATGAAATTCTGTCAGGACAGATTTGAGCATGTTGTCTAGTACGATTTTTATTAAATCATGGTTTTATGATTTGGCCCTGAAATTGATATGGTATCTACTAGACATCTAGGGAAGTTTCTCTGTGAAATTTCATGAAGATTGGATGTGTTTAGATAGCCCATATGTATTTTACAAATGAAGTATATTTTGCTGAAATGCACAGTAAACAGTAAATGATAACTCTGACTCTGAGGATTTAATTCTAAAGTTAGGGTGAACGATTTGAGCTATAAATTAATATGCTCATCATTTGGTATGTCTAAATCATAGATAAATTTTTTATAACTTTATTCAAGGTTTAGTACTTAAAGGGGGGGGGGGGTTCTAAACCATTCTACTACTTTTTCATATTGCCGTCTTGTTCAACGTGTTGTACATTGCCATGTGAGTGTATATGGTTACATGACCATGCTTAAAGGATTTTATGTTTATGCATGTTTTGTTGGCCCTAATCTCAAAGAACCTTTTGAAATGAAGTTGGCTCTTCTAGAGATATGATATTAATGTGAGAATGTTGGTTTCTCTATGATTTGATATATCGTGTTGTTTGATGAATGTATCTTGTGTTTGTGGGAACCTCATTGAGGTGGGATTAGGACTTCCTTGATTTTAAGAGATAGGCTTTGATATGAATGTGTAAGTTTATTATAAGAAGTAATTGATAGTAATAAGCTTTGATATTTGGCTTAGGTGTTATCAGTACCCAAGTTTAAGCTCCTTCGACTTTAGGCTCTCAGTTCCTCAGCTTTCAGGTAAGAGATAAGTTATATGAGCATTTGGTAAGTCATGAGATTATTTTAAAGTATATTATGCATTAAAAAGTTTTTAATTAGAGATATGACATATAATCATGTTTCAAACAAAGATATGTTCGTGAGCTTTCGAAACCTTATGTATGTGATTTAAGCATATTGATGCTATTACTAATTCCACGAACATGATGTTTAAAGAAAAAGAATGGAAATGCTATCATTATGAAATGTTATGCAAAATAAGAATTTTCAGTATAATGTATAAGTATGAAATTTTTTCGGGTTATGTCCTCTGGTGATTTGAACTCGGCTAGTAGGAGTTAAATTACTAGCTTTCCATAGAAAATATTATCTGATTGGCCATTAAAAGTGAGATTGGCTCTGCTGTACCTACCCTTGATGGTTACGACCAACTTGTGGAGGATGCCAACCTACCCCAATGGTTGAAGATATGTATTATAATGTGATCCTGGGAATACCTAGCATTGTGGG
>NC_134015.1:33919113-33984113 GCF_040712315.1 Castanea sativa | reverse complement strand
TCAAGTGATGGAATCTGGTCATCATCTTCCTCGCTTTCAGTTTCCACCTCTCCATCAATACGTGCGATCATGGTCCTCTTATTTGGGCATTGTGAAGCAATATGACCTACTCCCAAACAACGAAAACACTTAATATCACGATTACGAGTGCGGGATTCAGTTTTACCTGTGTGGACACTGGGAGCTTCATCTCTCCTTTTTTGTGGTTCGGATTTGGACTTGAAAACAGCCCCTTCGTCTTTCCTCCCATTTGACCTCCATGAAGTAGAAGAGCCCGGATTTTGAAATGACCGAGTTCCTTTCCTTTTAAGCTGTCGTTCCACCTTTATTGCCATGTGCACCATGTCCTCCAACTCCACGTAGTGCTGCAACTCCACCACGTTGGCAATGTCACGATTCAGCCCATTCAAAAACCTTGCCATGGTAGCTTCTCTATCCTCCTCTACATTTGCCCGAATCATGGCAATCTACATCTCCTTGTGGTAGTCATCCACGCTCCTATAGCCTTGAGTAAGACTCTGTAATTTCTGATACAAGTCCCTATAGTTGTGACTAGGAACAAACCGCCTCCTCATGATTGCCTTCATTATCTCCCAACTCTCAATAGGTCTCTCATGGTTTCTCCTTCTGTTCATCACAAGTTGATCCCACCATATAATAGCATAGTCAGTAAACTCAATGACAGCGAGTTTTATCTTTTTCTCCTCGGAGTAGTTGTGGCACTCAAAGATTAACTCCACCTTCTTCTCCCACTCCAGGTATGCTTCTGGATCATTTTTCCCTTGGAATGTGGGTATCTTCATTTTTATGTTTCCTAGGTTCCTGTCAGTCCCATCTTGCCATCTTGGATCTCTTCGGAAACCTCTACCACGCCTTTCTCTCCTTGGCACAAACTTGCCCGCATTGTTCAATGAAGATTGATCTTCTTCATCTTCAAACTCATCCTCGTGGTAGTCATCAGAATCATTCATGCGAGAACGCCTTTCTTGCCTTCTAGCATTAGGGCCTCTTTGGGGACGCTCCTCACGCAAAGTAGCAATAACAGTGTCTTGCCTATCCATCCGATCCCGAATCTCATTAAACACCACGTTCATGCGTTCAAATTGTTGTTGCATAGCCTGTAAAATGATGGACGACTCCTCCCCTCCTTCCCTATTCGATGTTTCACACCTGAAAGACATACTTTTGAAACAACAGAGAATTGTTAGAAATAATTCCTCACAACACTCCCTCACGTGTTTGCACTCAAATTATGTCACTCCCACTCATGTTTCACTCTTAAATTGGCTTTTTCCCGATATTAGTCTCACACTCTCTTGCCTTTTTCCACTCGTAGCTTCGCCTTTTCAGTTCTGCAATGAACTAATAAACTTGATCAAGAAATTCAACTTGTAGTGTTAAAACAAATACCATTGGCTAGAAAATATGACAGAAATACCAAATCAAAAGAAAACAATATTTTGGTCTGAGAGAACTGAAACTACAAACAAAATTATTATTATTATTATTATTTTTTTTTTGGGAACTAGGTGCACGATTTTAACCTAGTGCACTTCAACAAAAACAAAAAAAATAAGAACGATGAATGAAGAACACAAAAGAAACAGGATAGGATGATAACGAGAACAAAAGATAAAGGGATAGAAAAGCTGATTTTAGAACTGTGCTGCGATACCAAATGATGCGAACCTCGATCGACACGCTTTGAGACCCAACAAAAATATTGGAATATTTAACCCGGAAAGCTAAAAACCAGATTTATGATAGAAACCACGACCCAACGTTTATAATCGAAACGCGAACAAAAGGTATAAGTTGACCTTGACTTGATGATTATAAAGAATCACGAACCAAAGGTATAAAGTTTGAACGCCACAAGGAAGAATCCTTGATAAGTTCACAGTTCTTGAAGAACCAAAAGAGAGCAAAGCCTCACCTTTTCTGAATTTTATTCAATAATTTTCTTCAAAAACGTTTACAGACTTCAGGGCCTATTTAAGGGCTCCATAAAACTTGACAGACAAGAAAATATATTCTAAAATAACTCCTAATTGATACCTTACCATATCAGGAATCAAGTTTGACCTAAAAAGCATTAAATGCACCTAAAAACAAGGAAAATACTTAAAAAAACGTACTAAATAATAAAACCCTAAATAAAAGTTGATTTGGTCTGAAATTAGCAGATCCAAAATAGGAAAAAATCTACCTTAACTGATATAGAGCTGGAAAGTCAATCAGCCATTAATTCATGCCATAAATCACTCCCAATTATGCCAGATCAGCCCTAAGTAGCTTGAATTAAATTTATTACACTTTCGTCTTCCTTTGGGCCAAGCTTGGAATGTCCTGCGTTAGAATCAGCCCAAATCTCTTGAATCAGCCCATTAAGTGCTTCTTGGATCTTCTTGGATCTTGCTCTTGTAATAGGCCCAACTGGAACATGCAATGGATCCTTGAATGCTTGTTGATTATCATCATAGTGGATTATGTTATTCTTTGAGTACAATGTAGATGCTTTGAATATCAAGTGATAAGTTATATAAAGAAGTAAAGAAACAAGAATGAAAAGAAAGAGGAAAGTTTTTGTAAAAGTTTTAGTTGGTTCTTGTTAATACTAGGCTTAAGCTTGATATTAACATGCTGGTCATGGTCACAAATCTAGGTATCGGGTTTGGGACGTGACACACACCCCTAAACCCCAAATCCAAGATATAGAACCAAGGAGAAGAAGATTGGGTACAAGAACACTACCTTGTATTGTTGGTGGAGAAGCAAGAAGCAAGAATCAAGAGGCTTTGATGTGTTTTTTGTGTTTGGAAGAGAGAAAAAGAGCTCAGAATTTGTATAGGCAGAGAGAAGGGAGCCCAAAAGTCTTTTTTTTTTTTGGGTCTAAATAGCCCCGAGCGCATTTTTTGAGGCAGCGACCTTTCAAGGGTCGCTAGCCTCAATTGGTCCTGGATGGGCTTGATATTGACATCCTTGGAAAGATCTTGACTTTCAATTTCTAAAAAGGTATGGAACTCAAAAATCCAACGGTCGGATCAAAAGTTATGGCTCTAGGAAGTTAGTGGACGCGGCTTTCATTTTCTTGATATCTTAACCGTTTTAACTTCGATTTCGACCCATGAATAATCGTTGGAATGAGAATTTGATTATCTTTGCAATGGCATTAGTCTCAACCCGTTTTGATAACCAGATCAAGATTAGGGTTTCTAGGGACTACCAAGAGTCAACTCTGGGTCAAACTTAGTCATAGTTGATAAAAATATCCAAGGAGCTCATGTTTGATGTAAAACCAAGAAAAATGTTTTTTTGTGAGGATTTTGACCTTCGGTCAACCCAAGGTTGACCAGGGGCATTTTGGCTAAAAATGCACTTTGGATGCTCTGGTATCCGAACGGGTTGCGCCACATCATTCTGAATCTTCTCTTGGCCCCATGGAGAGAAAATAATATTTTTGAATTTTTCAAGGTTTGACACGCAAATCAAGGGTGGACAAAATACGGTATCAACATTCCCAAGCAATTTAGGATTAGCTTCGCACGAATTCCATCAAAAGCTTTCTTTACATAACTGTGCCAGCTAAGCCCGCATATGCATGGCTTGTGAAGATGCATACTCAAGCTTCGTTCCAACATACGCATAACTAGGGTTTCACAAGGCTTTTAAAGCATAAAAATGACCCTTTAGTTTTTTCAGCAAGACCCTTCACCAGTCATGAGCCTTTTAGGGTGTGTTTGTTTCTAAGTGAAATAGGGTAGATGGGAAACTTTGGAGAGAAAATAAGAAAGAAACTTTTTGGAGTGTGTTTGGTTGGGTGGGCAAGAAGGAAAATAAATAGTGGGACCTAGGTGTTTTCTCCGCTGGCCCACCAGTAAGTTTTCTCCCCAAGTTGGAGAGAAAACTAAAAAGATAAAATGAAGCTACTTAATGGACAAAAATGCCCATGTGCTTTTGCACACGGGAATTTGTCCAATTCCTTCTTTTTTTCTTTCTTTCTTTCTTCTTCTTCTTCTTCTTCTTCTTTTTTTTTTTTTTTTTGGTGTGCTGTGGGACGTTGCTTCCCTTTTTTTTCTTTTCCTTTCCTAGGCTGGACGTTGGCTTCTTCTTGTTCCTCTTTTTTTTTTCTTCTTTCTTCTTTCTTTGTCTTTGTTTAACTAGACATGATTTATTTATGGACATGATTTTTATTTTTTAATAATTTGGGTGATTTTTATTTTTTTGGTTGTTTGTCACTTTTTTGTTTTAATTGACTATCATTTTTTAACAACGGTATATGAGTAAATTTATACAAACTCATTTTTTCTATCCTTCCATTTTTCCACGCCCAACCAAACAAAAAGGAGAAAAATTAAAATTTTTTCCTATCCTCCCATGATGCGAACCTCAATCGACACGCTTTGAGACCCAACAAAAATATTGGAATATTTAACCCAGGAATGCTAAAAATCAGATTTATGATAGAAACCCTGACCCAACGTTTATAATCGAAACGCGAACCAAAAGTATAAATTGACCTTGACCCAATGATTATAAAGAATCACGAACCAAAGGTATAAAGTTTGAACGCCACAAGGAAGAATCCTTGATAAGTTCACAGTTCTTGAAGAACCAAAAGAGAGCAAAGCCTCACCTTTTCTGAATTTTATTCAATAATAATCTGCCTTAACTGATACAGAGTTGGAAAGTCAATCAGCCATTAATTCATGCCATAAATCACTCCCAATTAAGTCAGATCAGCCCTAAATAGCTTGAATTAAATTTACTACACTTTCATCTTCCTTTGGGCCAAGCTTGGAACATCCTGCGTTAGAATCGGCCCAAATCTCTTGAATCAGCCCATTAAGTGCTTCTTGGATCTTCTTGGATCTTGCTCTTGTAATAGGCCCAACTGGAACATGCAATGGATCCTTGAATGCTTGTTGATTCTCATCATCCCACTTTTCCATCCTCTTACCATTTTCTATCATCTCATTTTTTCAGCCCTCCAACCAAATGAACCCTTAGTGATATCGTCATTGGGAACGAGACTTGGGTCATGAGTGGTATAAAATGAGATATCTATAACTTATGTTTTTTCTTTTCAAATGCATGAGAGGATTAAGTGGATTAACTATTATCAATTGAAAAATATGTGAGAGTAAAACCTAAAAAAAAAAAAATTAATTAGCAATTTTGCATCATAAAAAGAAAAAAAATAGTTTTGAAATAAAAAAAAATTATAATATAAAAAGTTAAATATCTTGATATTTAAATATTAAAAAGCAACATTTAAATTTATTAGTTTAAACCTCAAATTGGGGAGTTGAAAGGGATAAGGTTTTTTTTTTTTTGAAGGAAAAAAAAGGGACAAGGTGATGGGGACAAAGAAAGTGAAGGCTTTTTTTTCAAAAATGTTTTATGCTTCGGCTTCTGTCATTATGGGAAGGTTTACTGTTCACTGACACAGTAACACTTACACCAAACACCAACAGCGAAAAAAAAAAAAAAAATTTCGAACAAACTGTTTTACATTGAAGGGGGCCTTCAATGCTCCATAAGGAGATGAAAACCTTTGAAAAGCCTGTGTCCTACCGTTTGTTTGTCCAGCACTGAAATTATATTTCAGTTGCATTTTGCGTTTTGCATTTTTTTGACAAAATGCTACTTCGATAAATTAAGCTTACGATTTCCAATGCGGCCGACATTAAATTATTAATCTTTATTGTATTGTCGATGTATCTCTTGCTATAAGCCTGTACCCAAACCGATTATTAATAAGAAAATTAATCTGTTTTATGGTCAACAGTGCAACATAGTCAATAAGCCTCGATAACATAATGTATATATAAAATGAATGTTTATGTACTCCAAAATGAAGCACGATCTTTAAATGATGAATTCTTTCTCAAAAAAAAAAAAATCTTTAAATGACGATTTAATTATTATATTGAAGAAGCTTGATGTCTTCCTCTTAAGTTTCTGGTCTTTAAATGCCCATTTCTTAATTTTCTGGGGTTTCCTAGTTCGGGGAAAAAGTGATGTAATTTTGAGAAGTCCAAAATGGATTATGGACAGTAACACATTTGCCTTGTCCCATAATTGTGACTTCAAGTTCACAATTTTTTTGCTTTCACAGGGTGCAATTCACATTTGAATGGTACCTCGTGGCACTTTTTCGATTATTTGATTCTCTGTTTGTCCAATCATTTTATATTTTCTTTACAATTTTCTTCTTTAAGTTTCATTTTCATATTTTTTTTTTTTTTTTTTGGACATGTTTATAACTAATAAACATGATGCGGGTTTTGTGAAGGCAAATTTTGATGGGGGCGATCTTTGAGGATTTAAAGGCAGCAGGTATTGGCGTGGCTGTTCGGAATGAACATGGGGAGATGGTTGCGGCTTTGGCTGAGCAAATTCCCATTCCAGACTCTGTTTTTACTCTTGAAACTTTTGCAGCTAGGCATGCGGTTCATTTTGTTCAGGAACTTAGTTTTCGCAATGTTGTCTTTGAGGGTGAGTCGGAGTCTTCCATTCATGCTATTAGTAAATGCTATTAGTAATAGACTTTTATTACATTCGTCTTGTGGTCATATTATTCAAGACATTTTGTTCTTTGCTAGCTCCCTTTAGAGCTTTACTCTCTCTCATGTGTGTAGGCAAGGTAATGCTTTAGCTGATACCTTGGCTAAGAGCATCCACAGCAGTGGAGCTAAAAATTTAGCTTTTTAGCTCCACAAAAAGTTACTTTATCTATTTTACCTACTCACTTTACAAAACATGCTGCAGCAGTGGATCTATTTTAGCTTTCAACACAATAAAATAATATAAACATCACAATAAAATAATATATCTATTACAATAAAATAATATATCCAATACAATAAAATAATATATCCACCACAATAAACAACAATCACAACCACCCGCAACCGCAACTGCAACCACTGCCACTACCGCCACCGCCACCGCAATTGCTACCACCGCCACTACCACTGTCGCCGCCGCCGCAACAATCTTTATTTTTTCTTCTTCTTCTATTTATTCTCAAGAATTATATTTTTCAAAAAAAAATGTTACATCCACAATATTTTTTACAATACTTTCACGAGAATCATAACAAAATCTTATATAGAAAATTGTTACTAATTCTAATTTGATCCCGCCATTAAAATTATATTTTTACTCACCAATATTAGTTAATTACTTAAAAATTTATTGTGAAAATATTATAAAAATATTTTTAAATTGAGATGTCTTATTCTTTGCTTTTCTTTCATCCGTTTCTTTTCTTTTTTTTTTCTTTTTTTTTTTTTTCTCTTGCATTTTGTCCACCACACACGTAGATAGGACTCCATCCACTCCTTTTTTTTTTTTTCTTTACTTTCCCCTTTCTCCAAACCCACCCTCCCTCTTTCTTTCTGCCTCCTCCAGCTCTCTCGTTTTCTCCTCTCTTCTTCTTCTTCTTTTTTTTTTTTTTTTTTTTCATCTTCTACTTGATTCCATAAATTCTCTAGCTCTTTTTGTGGTTTGGGTTCGTGTGTTTGGGTCCGTGTAGATCGGTAGTGGTAGTGGTGGTGGGTTTGCTCATCAATGGTTTTTTTTTTTTCCTTCTATTTTTGAGATGGGTTTGGTGATTGATGGTAGTAGGTTGATGGTGTTGGTTTTGGTTTTGGTTTTGGTTGTGTTGACGGTGGTGTGGATTTAATGGGTTTTGGGGTTATTTTGGTTGTTGTTGGTGGTGGTTCATGGTGGATTTATGGGTTTAGTGGTGGTGGATTTATGGGTTTTTGTGTGTTGGAGGTGGTGGAGGTGTGTGTATGGTGTTGGAGAGGTTGCTGATTTTTTTTTTTTTTTTTTTTTTTTTTTTTTTTTTTTTTGTGATTGTTGGGGTGTGTGTGGTGGTGAGGTGGTGGAAGAGACAGTGTCGGCTTGGGTCAGTGATGTTGAGGCCGGCGGCTTGGGACTTGGGTCGGCTTTGGCCGATGACGTTGAGGCCGGCGGAGGTGCGGTGAGCTTCAGAGAAGGAGAGACTGAAATGGATGAGCTTTCCGGAGTGACTAAACCGAGGAGGGACAGCGTGAAATGAAAGCCAGGGAGCAGGGAGTCTGATAAATGGTTTTTTAATCGAACCCGAATAAAATACTATTTTTTTTTATAACTTTCAGCTACAGTGCTCATGTATTGATACATGAGCACTGTAGCGCAAAGCTAAAAAATTTTAGCTTTGCCTCCACTGCTGCGTATGGGATTTTGTGGTTTGAGTGGAGCTAAAATAGCAATATAGCTATTTAGCTCCACTGCTGTGAATGCTCTAAGAGAGCTAAGTTGTCTTGTCCTTTGTTTGTTTGGATGGAGTCTGTTCCTCCGGACCTGTATAACTGTTATTTGTCGGATTTTTCTTATTTTAATTAAAGTAGTCTTCTTGGCCAGTTTCTCAAAAAAAAAAAAAAACTCTTATGGATTAGTATTTGGTATGCCCTAACACTATGGTGAGAGTTTATAAAAATTAAAAAAAAAAAAAATTTGAAAAAGAACGGAATAGATTGTGATAATCTTATTTATAATGTGTTTGGTAGTTTATAAGCATAGATGGAATATAATGAAGAGAAATATATATATATATATATATATATATATATATATATATAATTTTCACTATTGTATCTTTTTTTATATACAAAATAGAATTTTACTCTAGAATAATCTGTGTATATATATGTGTGAAATTCCCTACTAGAAACTTGAACCCCGGCCATTGCCCCCTCTCTCCCACATTCTGCAAGCACTTATATTTATGGAGTGACAATTGCGCTAAGGACGTACGGTGGTAATATTGTATCATTTACTATCTTGTAGAGATTTTAAAAAGTATGAAGTTGATATTTCATCTTTATTTTGTTAAATGAACTAATTTTTGTATGCTTTTGGAAAGAATATTTATGAGAGAATCAAATAAAATAAATATGTACTAAACTCCCAAACAATGAAATTCATAAAATATTTCTTAAAAATTAGACGTTTAAAGAGGTGGAGACCTGAAGAAAAAATTTTCTATATAATTTTGATTGTTCTACTTTACTATTCCACGAATCACAACTTGTCACATATCATTTTTTATTTATTTGTAAAATAATAAAAATTTAAAATGAAAAAAAAAGACACATGACAAGCTGCAAGTAGTGGAATATAGCTTGGAACACTAAGTTTGGATTGAGAGGGGAGAGAGGGGAAGTGGAGGGGAGTAAAGTAGAGTTAGCTAAAAAAAAAAAAAAGATAATTTTGAGCCAATTCTACTCTACTCTACTCTACCTCCTCTCTCCTCAATCCAAACATACCATAAAGTTAACTGTAAGTTTCTATTCATTAAGACTCAATAGTAGCAAACACTTGGTCACACGTGCTAGTGAATCTATTCAAGTAGTGTCTTTCTTGGTTTCTAATAGTATAGTTCAGGTCAAATGATACTTTTGGTAACAATGGTATAATTCTATATGATTAAGTCAAAAAAGATAAAAGAAAAAAAAAAGGTACAATTGCAATTTCATCCCTATACATTTGATTATGTTAATTTCGCTTCTAACTAGTAATTGTATCAATTTTGTTCATAAAATCAAGTTAATTTTATCTTTAAAGTGATTGAATTGATTATTTAAGTTGAGGGAAAAAAATTAATACAATTAATAATTGAATAACTTTAACATAAGTATACTTATAAGGATGAAATTGAAAACGTGATAATGTATAAAGACTAAAGTTGTAGTTTAGCCAATATTTTACTCTAAAAAATAAAAATAATAATAAAACAAAAAGAAAGAAATAAAGGAAATCCTACCATGAGACATAGTTCTGGATTCCATTTCATTCTAGTAAGAACAGTTGAAAAATACCATACCAATAATAGGAATTGGCTCTATAAACGACATGGGCCTCAATAGAGCCATGTTACAAATAATCTTTCAGGGCTTTATTGGTGCTAAACTTTTTTTCTTGGCAAGAACAAGGTATTATAGAATACATCTTGCTTATCTAGATGAAATGGGCAGAATGGCAATCCCAATTCCAAAAAGATTCACAACCTTCAATATCTTATCAGTGACTTTCTTTGCATTACCAAGGATGAGTGGTTTTGTTGCAGAATTAATAATATTTGTTCGGAATAATTACTAGCCAAATTTTGTTTAATACCAAAAATACAAGTTACATTTGTAATAGCAATTGGAATGATATTAACTCCTATTTATTCATTATCTACTTTACACCAAACTTTCAATGAAACTCTTACATAACAAGAGACCCCCTCATTCCATCTCAGGCTGAATTCCGGTTCATCCTGTCAAATTTCGGTTTGCCTTTAAATTAAATTAAAAAAAACCTAAAAAACTAAATCTATTTTAATTGTATTTAATTCTTGTTATTTCATTAATGATAAATAAATATGAGTATTAAATATGTATTTATATTTATAGATATTGACGATAATTTCGAAATAATAAGTGGGAATTAATTGGTATTGAAATAATTCCGTTTTCATAGAAAAACTGGAACAACCATTGAAACGAAATTTACAACATTGCTATTGTGGGGAGTAAAAGTGCTTGAATGTACGTTTGGGCTTTGGGCCTGGTTAGTTGGTACAAGTCTGTTCAATCAGGGTCTCTAGGTCCACAGGTCAGTCCGCACTATAGTGGTCAAATGAGTTGTCCGAGGAGGAGTATATCCTCGGATAGGCCCAGCAAAGGTCCTGGGACTTTCTAAACGGCTTAGGGGCAGAATTCTAGAAGATTTGTTGGGTAAAGGTGTGATCCAAGCACCCTTTAGAAGCAGGACGTGTGAGAAATATCTGAGGAAAAAGCTGCTACCACCGCATTAAAGGCCCTGCATCTACCTCCCTGGCTGCATTAATGGAGAAATGATCTCTGAACAGTAGAATTCAGCCTTCCAGCTATTATTTGAAGACTTTAAGGAGGTGGTGGATGGGACAAATATCTGAGAGGAAGATTTGTGTCACACGTGGATGAAACAGGGAAGAAGAAGAAGGATATAAGAAGACGAGAGAGGAAAGAAGAGAGAGATCTTCTTCTTGGTTAAAAACTAAAAAATTGTAATCTTTTGCTTAGAAAAAGAAATACTATACAAATTGTCCTCAGCTTACGTCCGAGGAGGGTTTTTTGTTACGTCCATCTATTACTTGCATAGACAGCGGCATTCTAGCCTGTTGATCAACTTTCCAACATCCCAAACCTAGGTTTCAAACCTATACTCTACAAATTTCATTGTATAAGGCTCTTTGGGCCTGAGCCCATCACTTGTTTTTGGGTTCGGGTACAAATTGTGCACTTACAATTGGCGCCATCTATGGGAATCTAGTGTTGAAGGAATTGGAACATCATGGCAGGCTTAGGTTCGCATCATGCAGAATCTCAGGGATCCTAGCGCGAAGATCTTTTTGAGCATCTTGAGCATCGGAGGGATCGAGAGGGAAGCGTGCATACCATATATCCTGACGCAAGCCATTCGCATGGCGGAAGCAGTGCCACCCATGAGGATGATGCCAAGGCCATGCAAAGGGAGATTGACCGCCTCAAGAAAAAGCTACGCCGTGTCAGACGAAGGCGGGCTTTACCCCCATCCAATCCTTCCTCAAGGGGGTCCCGGGGAAGTAGTTACAATCCAAGGTCCAGGACTCCCCCTAGCAAAACCTTCTCTTATGAAGGGGATGACGTACCAAGTCGTAAGCATAGGAAGCTTCCCTCCAGGGGCTTGGGGAACAATGCTATGAGCCGAGCGTTACACTAACTCTCCAAATCGCCATTTTCACGCAGGATCGAGAAGGGAAGGCTCCCTAGACGGTTCACCCAGCCCACCTTCACCATCTATAATGGCAGGACAGACCCGGTTGAACACATGAGCCATTTTAATAAGAGGATGGCGGTGCATTCTCATAACGAAACCTTGATGTGCAAAGTCTTTCCTTCTAGCCTGGGACCTGTTGCTATGAGATGGTTTAACGGACTAAAGTCGGGGTCTGTCGATTCTTTCATGGAACTTACCAGGGCATTTGCGTCTCGATTTATTACATGCAGCAGACTCCCTCGACCTTTGGACTCATTATTATCTATGGCCATGAGGGAGGGTGAGACTTTGAAAGCATACTCCGACAGGTACTGGGAGATGTTTAACGAGATCGATGGAGATTTTGACAAGGTGGCGATTAACACTTTCAAAGTGGGCCTCCCAACTGATCATGATTTAAGGAAATCCCTGATCAAAAAGCCCGTACGGAGTGTACGTTGCCTCATGGATCGCATGGACGAGTACAAAAGGGTTGAGGAAGATCAACAACAAGGTAAGGGTAAGGCGAAGGTTATCCCGCAAGAGAGAAGAGATTTCAGGTCGAACAAGTACCATAACAATAAGCCGATGAGAGATTACTCTGGGCAATCTGGTTCAGCCACACCTCCAGTAGTTAACACTGTATTCCGAGAACCAGTGCACCAATTGCTGGAGAAAGTCCGTAAGGAACCCTACTTCAAGTGGCCCAGCAAGATGGTGGGGGACCCTACGAAATGGAATCAAAACCTTTTTTGCCAGTATCATCAAGATGTGGGTCACACCACTAAGAATTGTTGGACCCTTTGGAACCATTTAGAGTAGCTCGTTAGTGAGGAAAAATTAAAGCAGCACCTGTATCAACCCAAGGGGACAAGAAAATTGTTCGAGTTCAAATAATCAGAAGAACAACTCATCTCGGCCGCCCTTGGGAACTATTAATGTCATCTTCGCCGCACCGAGCAGGACTGGTTCTAGTTCCACAAGGGTGATGGCGGTGTCACATTCCCAGGCTGAGGAGCCTAGCTCGAGGCCGAAGAGGATCAAAGGGAGTACGCCTATTTTGGAATTCTCCGATGAAGATAAGGTCGGGACTATTCAACCACACGACGATGCGCTGGTGGTCATATTGAGGATAGGGAATTATGACGTCAGGAGGGTAATGGTCGATCAAGGTAGTGGGGCGGATATTATGTACCCTGACTTATTCAAAGGGCTTAAGTTAAGACTGGAGGATCTCACTCCCTATGACTCGCCGTTGATAAGTTTTGAAGGGAAGGCTGTTATACCAAAGGGACAGATTCGATTGCCCGTACAATCTGGCTCGGAAATAGTCGATGTGGATTTCATTGTGGTTGATGCATATTCTCTATCCACGGCCATCCTTGCCAGGTCTTGGCTGTATGCTTTAGGTGCCGTCTCCTTGACTTTGTATGTTAAAGTAAAATTTCCTTCGGGGGGATTCATTGAAGAAATTCTTGGTAGCCAATCAGTGGCAAGGCAATGCATATCGGCCACAATACTGCATCAAGCCAAATCAGAGTCATCAGCCTCGACTGTGGAAGACTTATAGCAATTAACAACTCTAGATGCACCCGATGCGGTGACAGCAGAGGAGGCCATGTGTGAAGATTTGGAAAGATTTCTCATAACTGATGACCCCGAAAGGTTCTTTCAAGTTGAGATACAGTTACCCTACTAAGAGAAAATGGAATTGGTGATGTTTTTGAAAAAAAATATCGATGTCTTTGCTTGGGATCCCTATAAGGCTCCGGGGGTTGACCCAAGCTTCATTTGCCATCATTTGAACGTCAACCCTGCCGTTGTTTCCAGGAGGCAACCACATCAGCGTTCTTCGAAAGAGTATTCTGAGGCTGTCAAGGAAAAGGTGTTCAAGCTCAAAAGGGCTGGGGCTATTAAAGATGTTTTCTACCCGGAATGGTTGGCGCACACAGTCGTAGTGAAAAAGAATAGTGGAAAGTGGATAGTATGTGTGGACTTCACAGACCTGAACAAAGCCTGCCCAAAGGACTCGTTCCCGATGCCTCGCATCGATCAGCTTGTGGATGCTACGGTCAGGCATCCTCGGATGAGTTTTTTAAATGCTTTCTAGGGTTATCACCAAATACCATCGGCGTTGGGTGATCAGGAGAAGACTGCCTTCATTACTCCTATGGGAATTATCACTATAAAGTAATGCCGTTCGAGTTGAAAAATGCAGGGGCTACTTACCAAAGGATGATGACCAGTATGTTTGAATCGCAACTTGGAAAGACCATTGAGGTATATGTGGATGATATGGTAGTGAAGGGTAAGACAGTACCTATGCATGTGAAAGATTTGGACAACACCTTTCAAATACTTAGGAAGTACACGCTGCGCCTTAACGCCTCAAAATGTTCTTTTGGGGTGGGTTCCGGAAAGTTCCTAGGCTACATGGTGATTCATAGAGGAATAGAGGTGAACCCGGCACAGGTCAAAGCCATTCAGGGCCTGCAACCACCTCGGAATCCAAAGGAAGTTCAGAAATTGACCGGGATGACTGCTGCTCTCAACAGATTTATCTCTCGGTCCACTGACCGGTGTAGACCTTTTTTTCAATTGTTAAATAAATGGAAAGGATTCCAATGGTCCGAGGAGTGTGTTTTAGCTTTCCAACAACTTAAGGAATATCTTTCCCGACCACCCATCATGTCTCGGCCGGAGGTCGATAAAATCCTGTTTGCATACCTAGCTGTAGTTATTCATGCAGTCAGCCTGGTTCTGATAAGGGACGACGGCGAGTTACAAAGACCGGTCTATTATGTTAGAAAATCTTTGAATGAAGCTGAGGTGCGTTATTTGCCTTTAGAGAAGGCAATTCTGGCTATAGTTCATGCCACACGAAAGCTTTCTCACTATTTCCAGTCCCACACTGTCGTGGTTTTGACTTAACTGCCTCTCAAGTCAGTGTTACAAAGTGCTAACTACTCGGGGAGGGTAGCCAAATGGGGAACTATTCTAGGAGCTTTCGATATTAAATATATGCCACGCACCTCGGTGAAGGGCCAGGTTCTCGCGGATTTGGTGGCAGAATTCGCCAAACCATCGTTAGAAGAAACTGCAAAGGAATCGCACATGGATGAAAAATCAGTTGGCATGATCACGAGCAAAGGACCTCTGATTTGGAAAGCGTATGTTGATGGGGCAGTCAACCAGAGGGGGTCTGGTGTTGGACTTGTTTCGGTATCCCCTGAGGGAATTATCTTTGAGAAATCATTAAGATTAGCATTCTCGGCCACTAATAACGAGGCTGAGTACGAAGCTATCTTGGTTGGTATGAATATGGTACGGAGAATGGGGGGAAAGGCAATTCATATGTCCTCGGATTCTCAATTAGTTGTGGGCCAAGTGACGGGGACCATGGAGGCTAGGGATTCGAGAATGCAAGAGTACCTGACCCAGGTCAAATGTTTACAATCCTAGTTCGATTCTTTAATCTTTTCGCACGTTTCTAGAAGTGGAAACACACATGCTGACTCATTGGCCACTTTGGCGACATCCTAGGCTCAATGTTTTCCTAGGACTATCCTCGTCGAAGACTTGCTAAAACCAACTCTAACCACTGCAAGTGCCGTCCATATCCATCTGATAAGGCCTGGACCTAGCTGGATTGACCCTGTGGTTTCTTTTCTAAAAAGCGATATTCTGCCCGAGGAGAAGTCTGAAGCAGATAAGATTCGTCGAAAGGTGCCTCGGTTCTGGTTGTCCAAGGATCAAAAATTGTATAAACGCTCATTTTTTGGACCATACCTACTGTGTGTACATCCTGAAGCAACGGAGGTACTTTTAGAAGAATTGCATGAGCGAATTTGTGGAAACCATACTGGGGGGAGATCCTTAGCCCATAGGGCTCTGACTCAGGGATATTGGTGGCCCAATATGCAGAGGGAAGCTTAAGACTACGCAAGAAAGGGTGACCAATGCCAAAGATTTGCTCCCAGTATTCATCAGCCTGGGGGAGTCTTTAATCCTTTGTCTAGTCCTTGGCCATTCGCTCAATGGGGAATGGATATAGTTGGGCCTTTTCCGAGAGTTGTGGGAAACAAAAGGTGGCTGCTCGTGGGAACTGATAACTTCACCAAGTGGGTCAAAGCTGAGCCTTTATCAAATATTAGGGATGTCGACTCCAAGAAATTTATCTGGAAGAATATTATCACTAGATTTGGGGTACCTCACACACTTATTTTAGATAATGGCGTACAATTGATAGTAAAGCTTTCAGGAAATACTATAATGACTTGGGCATCACAAATAAGTACTCCACTCCAGCTTATCATCAGGGAAATGGGCAGGCCAAGGCCGTTAACAAAGTTATAGTTAGTAGACTTAAAAAGATGCTGGATGATGCGAAGGGTAGATAGGTAGAGGAGTTGCCACATGTTCTGTGGACGTATCGGACTACGCCGCAAAGATCCACTGGAGAAACACCCTTCTCCATGACTTACGGGGCCGAGGCGGTGATACCTTTAGAATATGGGTTTCCCACATTAAGGATGAGTTCCTTCAGCCTGGGGAATAATGATGGACTCCTGGGAAAAAGCCTGGATCTGGTCGAGGAATGACGAGAGGCCACCATGGTCCAAATGGCTTATTATCAGCAGAAGCTTAAATGAGGATATGATGCTCATGTGAAGCTGAGGCCACTAGCGCCTCGGGACTTGGTGTTGAGGAAAGTCTTGGGTGCTGCCAAAAATCTAGCATGGGGAAAGCTAGTGCTAAATTGGGAAGGACCATATCGGATTATCTCTGTAGCGGGCATAGGGTCATATCGCTTAGCCGATCTAGATGAAAAAATTATACAATGCCCATGGAATGTAAACAACCTACGAAGGTATTATTATTAATAAAAAGTATTTTTGTCGTTCATTGTTCAAATTATCATTATACGGCTCGATTTATATATTGCTATTCATAAGTATCAAACAGAAACTTGGTCATGCATGGTCCTCGGACCACATGCCTTGTGAAAATTGATATCCTATTGTTTGTTAAATAGAACCTTAGTTATGTCGGGTCCTCAGACCTTCTACTTTGGGGAAATTAACATTTCAATTTACTACTTCTAAGTATCAAACAGAAACTTGGTCATGCATGGTCCTCGGACCACATGCCTTGTGAAAATTGATATCTTATTGTTTGTTAAATAGAACCTTAGTTATGTCGGGTTTTCAAACCTTCTACTTTGGGGAAATTAACATTCCAATTTACTACTTCTAAGTATCAAACAGAAACTTGGTCATGCATGGTCCTCGGACCACATGCCTTGTGGAAATTGATATCCTATTGTTTGTTAAATAGAACCTTAGTTATGTCGGGTTTTCAAACCTTCTACTTTGGGGAAATTAACATTCCAATTTACTACTTCTAAGTATCAAATAGAAACTTGGTCATGCATGGTCCTCGGACCACATGCCTTGTGGAAATTGATATCTTATTGTTTGTTAAACAGAACCCTAGTTATGTCGGGTCCTCAAACCTTCTACTTTGGGGAAATTAACATTCCAATTTACTACTTCTAATTATCAAATAGAAACTTGGACGTGCATAGTCCTCAAACCACATGCCTTGTGGAAATTGACATCCTACTTTTTGTTAAAAAGAAGTTTAGTTATGTCGGGTCCTCGGACCCTCTACTTTGGGAATATTAGCAGAAACCATACCACATTAGTGTTGAGGCGTTGATGAGCCACTTGGATTGCTTTATGCCCCAAATTGAATTCTAAGTTAAATTTTTGATTGTGTATTGCTGTGTCACATATATTATGCTCTTGAGGCATGATTTACAAGTACACGCTAAGTATATGTACTTTTATTTAAAGTTACGGCTAATTGAAATGTTGGAGGTGGAGTTAGTTGTTCCATTCATTCATTTTTGCGCTAAAAAGAGGCGAATGAGTATTTTTGTACTAAAAATTGGAAGTCAAATGAAGATCAAACCAGTCAAAGTTTCTCATTAATTTCTTTTAAAATGTACATTTGAAGCAAAAGCCTTAATACAAATTTTTACTGTGTAAGAAAAGGGGAGGAAGTCCTAACTAGCCTAAAGCCTTAAGCCTTTGAAGGGGGGTCTTGCTCGGAAGTGCTGGCAGCCTCTATTGGTTTGCGGTCCACCTCTGTTCGATTCAGCTCTGCTTCAAATGAGGTCTGGACTTGTTTCCCTTTATCTCTTACCACCGGTGGAGGGAAATTGGGCTCGGCATTTTGGCTCGTAGGCTTCTCAGCACCATCGCCCTGATCCTTCTCTTTGTTGGAACCCTCAGGTTCTTTAGGAGTTGGAATGGGCTCTGGAATCATGGATGGGAGCGTGGAAGACGCCGTCTCAGGGACAGGTGCGACAGGAGGAAGTTTTTCGAGCACCTGGATGTCTTGGGGGAGCTAGATGTTTTTAGGCTTCCTCAACTTGGAGGTTGTGGGAATCCCTGCCACATTTAAAGCTTCCTCCCACACTTGTTGACAATATTCCCGGCACAGCTCGGCGAACTCCTCAGTCAGTTGGTTTTCTGTCGCCTCCACCCCTTCCTTGTAAGCGGTCTTCTTCGCGGCCTCCATGGAGTCCTCGAAGGTACGAGCCTCATCCCTCATCCTAGCAAGCTCCTTCTTCAGGTTGGAGTTTTCTTACTGAGCTTTGGATAAGTCTTCGTCCTTCTGACGTAGAAGCTTGCGTTGCCCCTCCACCTGGGTCCTCATTGTCTTCAGGTTGGCCTCGGCACCGTCCCTCTCCATTTTCTACTCTGCCAGCTATGTGGTTAGGTTCTTGTTCTGTGCAAAAGCTTGGCCTAGGGACTTCTCGGTCTCCTGCCTAACCTCCAATTCAGCTGCAGCTTTCTTCCGAGAGTTTTCCACCCACTTCTCGGCAGCGAAGACTTCCTGAATGGCCTGGGGTGAAACATTAAAATAGATGCATTATTAGTAGAGCAAATTTAAAGTGCATCGTTAAAGTGTAATGATAGCAGTAAAGTGAGGATGAGACCGAGACACTCACCAAAGCCAAGTCCCTTTTTAGCGAGAGAAGCAGATGCGGTTAGCTCATTTTGTCTAGGGCTTCCATGTCCTTGGGTAGAAGAATAGGACATTCCAAAACCTCGGCCAGGTGGTGAGCATGACCTTGCTGGAACGCCCTAATGCTGGATTGGCAAGAGATTGGCGCCCCATCCAGCTTCAACTCGGGAAACCAATTGGCCGGTGTACGGCATACCTCGGCCAGGTCCCGGTTCTCCCCACTTTCCAATGAAGAGGCACATCCCTTGCCTTTGCCAACCTTTTGTTGTTGTTGTTGTTGTTGTTGTTGTTGTTGTTGTTTCAGCTTCTTCTGCCTCTCCGCATCTGCCTCCTCGGCCTCATTCTTCCTCTTCTTCTTAGGCTCCGGATTGGAAAGCTTAGGATCAGAGGGAGGAGGGGGTGGTGGCAAGGAAGGAGGGACCTGGGACCCACCCGCTCCCTTGTTAGAGACTTTTGAGCCCTTCTTCGTCAGTAGCTTCCATAGAGTGGCCATGTCTTCTTCTTCTTCGGAGCTGGAGTCAGGCTGTACAATTATTAGACCTTGTATGCCCGAAGTTTCGGTGGGCGCGTGCTCTTCATCCAAAAGGACGACGAGTTGATCCTCTCGAGGTCTCTCAACTTCCTCGAGTCGAAACTAGTCGATCTCCTCGTCCAACGATTGTTGCGAGGACGTTGGCTCTTCTCGGATGGCGGTTGTCTGGGAATGCGCCGAAAGAGGAATTACTGCGATAGGGCAAGAGTATAGTATGATGGAGGGGTCGTCTGGGAGTTCGTGGTCAGAAAGGAAGCCTGGTCGTGACACATCTATCATTCTGCGTCGTTTGTCTCCCACGGTGATCGCGTTGTCAATCCTTGAAAATCCACTGATAAAGGATCATATCCTAGTATCAGGTGGGCTGCTCTCACTTGTAGGTCTTAACTGACAAAGACTTCGGAGCGAAGGATGCAATTCAAGTTTGCGACGTTGCAAAGGCTTAGACGTGGACGTACGTGTTGTTTATCTGTGAAAAGAAACATCCGAGAAGACGAGCATGGTTGGATTAGCGATAAATATCAAGGGAAAAAGCAGTAATGTGCAATAAAATTAAAAGCGGTAAAAGTAACGGGATTGAGTCATGGATTAGGAAATTTAACTCCTATGGAGTCACACCTGGCTCTCCCCATTCGACTGGGCAGTGAGGATCGTCAAACCAGTTTCCCAAGGCGATGAGATAATCGTCTTTCATGCCTTTGTTGGATTTGGGAAGACAGGATATCAGTCTAACGATGCTAGACCTAGATTTAATGTAGTATCCTACACTTTTGAGTTTATGGCACTCGTACATATAGACAACGTCGTGCCATGTGAGGTTCAGACCCATTTGCTCGTTTAAAGTATCGACACAACCTGGGACCCTAAATACGTTTGGTGTGCACTGATCTGGGCATAACCTATGGTTACGTAGGTATTCGCTGGTTACGTTTTTCATGGGGAGGGTCATCCCACCTTCTAGGAAGGCGATTATGGGAATGATAACTTCTCCCTCTTTCCTAGCGTCACCTATGGCTTCTACTGTGCAATATTTCAAGCCTACGTCATAAGGAATCTGATATTTGGCCCTAAAACCCTCCATACCGGCGTCAGTATCTACTAAACACTTAAATCTACCCATTTGGTGGAAATGAAAACGAAAGTTTAAAGAAGGAAAGGGACTTAGATGGTGGCCGAGGATAGAAGCCGAGAAGGAATGAGTAAAGAAAATTGAGAACTTACGAGAATTGATTAGGCGATTCTTCATGAGCTTCTTAAGAGGAAAGATAATGATTAGCACCTGGATGTGATTGATTTCTGAAAGAATAGATGGAGTTACGGATTCTGAGGCGTTTTGATGTGTGGGAGGTGGCCTCAAATCCAAATTATCCTGCCCAATTTTGTAGAGCAAACCTGGGCCGTTGAATGCGTATCTCACCGTTGAACGTGGGGGACAAGATGTAACTTGCAGTCATAAATGCGAGCGTTCCGAGTTTCGAACCGTCAGAGGCGGTTTAAGGGAACGAAAGGACCCCTACATGTGTGGCGGTTTGCAAAGTGTGTGGAGGGTGCGCTGTTTGGTTCAAAACTCTATTTCTCTCCTCAGATGGGAGGGAAAAATAAAGTTTTGAGGGGCTATTGTGGGGGGTAAAAGTGCTTGAATGTACTTTTGGGCTTTGGGCCTGGTTAGTTGGTACAAGTTTGTTCAATCAGGGTCTCTAGGCCCACAGGTCAGTCCGCACTATAGTGGTCAGATGAGTTGTCTAAGGAGGAGTATATCCTCGGACAGGCCTAGCAAAGGCCCTAGGACTTGCTAAACGGCTTAGAGACAGAATTCTGGAAGATCTGTTGGGTAAATGTGTGATCCAAGCACCCTTTAGAAGTAGGAACGTGTGAGAAATATCTGAGGAAAAAGCTGCTACCACCGCATTAAAGGCCCTGCATCTACCTCCCTGGCCTCATTAATGGAGAAATGACATCTGAACAGTAGAATTCAGCCTTCCAGCTATTATTTGAAGACTTTAAGGAGGTGGTGGATGGGACAAGTATCTGAGAGGAAGATTTGTGTTACGCGTGGATGAAACAGGGAAGAAGAAGAAAGATATAAGAAGACGAGAGAGGAAAGAAGAAGGGGATCTTCTTCTTGGTTAAAAACTAAAAAATTGTAATCTTTTGCTTAGAAAAAGAAATACTATACAAATTGTCCTCGGCTTACGTCCGAGGAGGGTTTTTTGTTACGTCCATCTATTACTTGCATAGACAGCGGCATTCTAGCCTGTTGATCAACTTTCCAACATCCCAAACCTAGGTTTCAAACCCATACTCTACAAATTTCATTGTATAAGGCTCTTTGGGCCTGAGTGCATCACTTGTTTTTGGGTCCGGGTACAAATTGTGCACTTACAACTATTATAAGAAATGAAGCCAAAGAAAGAAAGGGAATATGAGAAATAATGATCTGGGTGAGAGGAAAAAAAGAAGTGACGATATCAGCTCTAGCCTGCTTCCTTTGCAATTGCATGCTTCTAGGCAGCTTGCTGCTATCTCTAGCTCAAAATCCAGCTTGACCAAATTGTGCATAATTGCATACATCAGCTCCATTCAAGGCTTTCACCTTTGAAGTTATTATTTTACAAATTCGAACAAGGGGCATTATGATTTCTTTAATTATATAAAACCAATATGTCCCCAACATCAACAGGTGTCCAACACATGCAACTGAGCATGTGACTTCATCAACACCTGCACTTACAGCTAGCTTCCCATTTCACACACAAACTGCATCATCAGCAATGAAGCTAGAGGATGAAAAATACGATTCTCAATGATGTCCCTAAATGGTGATGTTTCCTAGGAAGAAAGAAAACATTGACCTTTAACTAGGTATTGCTAATATTTTGACTATTTTGTTACATCATTTCAATGCTCATTCATGGAATCTTAATTACCCACTCTCCAACCAAAGAGAGAATCACTATTCACACAGCGCTAGTACTGTCCACAAACTTCCATCTGCCTCCATTTATTATAGCCTTCTTTATTTTTCCATAACTCTCTTACTCACTCTTATATATTGAGTTGAATCTTAGGACTGAAAGTAACTGAGTAAGCACTACAAAAATGGCAAGGTGCTTCGCTTCCTTATTATTGGTTTTACTACTTCTATCAAGTGCAAGAGCTAGACCACTCTCATTCACAACAACCACTAGTCCTGAAGACCTGCATATACCAGTAAGTATTTATTAATTTCTGGCTTAAAAAAGAAATGTTGTTGGCTTCAATGGTTGACCTTTTATATTACATATATTTATAATTTATATATTCTTTGTTAGAAGGAATCAAGCATGGATGATGGTAGCTGCAAGGGTATAGGAAGTGAAGAGTGTTTGATTAGAAGGTCCATGCTAGCTCATACGGACTATATCTACACTCAAGATGTCAAAGGACCATGATTCTACGTTCCTTTCTCCACTTCAATATTGTATCAAGTTTTGAAGTTTCTTCCAAATGAAAGAAAATTATAGCTTTGTTTAGATTTTCAGATGGAACTTAAAAACTATCAGAGGAGTTCTTGATGTTGTAGATATTCTTGTTTTTGTGTTATCCTAATTCCCTCTTCCATAAATAAAAGTCCAAGATTTAAGTGGGTATAACTTATGAGCTTTGTGATCTGGGGAAACAGTTCGTTATTCAATACTCTAGCATATAGCAATGCTCCCTCTTGTAACTGAGTAATATTACTTTCCCCCTTTTTTTTTAATTTAATTTATTTATTATTATTTTTTTTTTTTTTGGGGACGAGAATTTAAATCTCTTGTTAGAAACATAGAAGATACTGACTAGTTTGGCCCATAAGGATGTTCAGTGAGAAAAGGGAGTATTATTCCGAACTGACTTATCCCAAGAAAGAGAGATTAATTAGGGAATTGAAATCAAATCCAAATTAATGACCGGAGACTGGTTGAGGTGGGGGTGAGGGTAGCAGTAGCACTATTCTAGAGAGTGGAATCGAAGTATATTAGGAGGGTAGTGGCTCTATAATTGCCGTGACTAGTCGTGGGGGACTGTTTGGTGGCAAGGGCCGGTGAAGATTTCCCCGGTGATGGAGTAGCTGCTAGCTAGGCCGGTGATCAATCAAGCAGGACTGCAGGGCACATTATAAAATTGTAAGTACTTTTATGAATATTCAATGGTCTAAAATTTGACACGAAGATTCTAGTTTTCACACTATTTTCCTTGATTTAAATTTCATGATTTTTAAAAAATAATAATAAATTAAACCTTAAGCCCAAGATAAGCCGA
Organism: Castanea sativa; assembly: GCF_040712315.1. Taxonomy (NCBI): domain Eukaryota; kingdom Viridiplantae; phylum Streptophyta; class Magnoliopsida; order Fagales; family Fagaceae; genus Castanea; species Castanea sativa. Next base: position 33,960,442 of record NC_134015.1, on the reverse strand, counting down.
GAGAATGTTAATTGAGGGATTAAAAAGTCATTTTGTTGTTGAAAAAAGAGGGGAAACAAAAGACATAACATGCCAAGAGAAAAGTTGTTTGATTATGAAGCATCATAATTTAGACTAATAACCCCGTACATATGTATTGATACAATTTAAAATAAGCAATTAGATGCATTTTATACTTCTTTCTATGGGGGTTAGAAACACAATAACTAAAGAACTAGCCTTGTGATTGAGATCAACACCATTAATTTCTAATAAATGGGAAACAAAAATTCACAGCGGGAAGATGAAAAGAAGGTTAGAGACAAATATCACTAAATCAAAGGCTTTATATGCATAAAAATCGTATTCCCAAGCAAGTTATAGACAAGGGTTCTAAAGGATAATTACAAGTAAAGACTCCTCTCACTTTCTCTCTCTTATTCTTCCTTTGGCTTTTTTTAGATCTCCTTTCCTATTGCTCTTCTCTTCCTTTTATAGACATCCTCCTCCTCTTCCAACTGTCTTGTTCTTAGCTAGATTTAGGGAAATATTTGTCTTATCAGTTCATTCTCCTGCCATTTCTTAATCATGAAGATAGATTTTTTTGGGTGTTTTCACCATTTAGGTTAGTCATTTAGCATTTAATGTGATTGACATTTGGTGAGGAGAGCTCATTAATGCGAAGGTAACTATTACATTGGGCTCTACATTCTCTTCAATGTGTTTCTCAAGAAAGTAGGTGAAAAAGGGTATTCTCGGCTAAGCAAATGACCGCCTCTCAATTGGGTTGTGTTTCCTTGGAAAGATGGGTTTTCGAACTACCTCGATAATGGGCTCAAATGATATTTTCTCAACAAGAGGCTCGTCCATCCCTTGTCAACTCCTAGGCCGGGCCCATTCCACAGGTCCTCAGGGCAAATTTAGGTCCACTCCCCCACACCTTCATAAATTAAATATTGACATTATTATATTTTGTTAACTCTTAAAAGAGCCTGGTAAGAATATTGTTTAGTAGAAAATGCAAATTGTTCATGCTTGTCTATCTTATTTTAGTGTGTGTGTGTATAATTTTACTTCTTAACTTAACTTTTGTTATTGTGATGAAATAAATTTATTTTATGTGTACCTTTTTTTAATAAGATACAAAAAATTAACTTTTAGAACGTAATATACTTTTTCATAGTAATTTTTATTTACACTAATAATAAGTTTTTGTAAGAAGATCTAGATTTTAAATAGATTGAAAATAATTTCAAATGGGACTTGAATAGAATTAGATAGAAGTAGTTTTAGTTTAAGTGATTTTCAATGGACTTAAAAACAATTTTGAATAGGTTGGAAGTATTATAAATTCAAAATTTTACAAATGAGATGGAATGACACTTAGCATAAATTAAAATCCATTTAAAATATAAGGGCACTTTACATTAAATTACTTGTATACTATACTGTCGGCATCTTAGACTTGATATCACTTACTCTAACTCTAGTTATATGGTAATAGTCTATTAGTATTACTATTTTGTTTTATTTATTTATTTTTTCCTTTTGTTTTTCGAAAATTCACGTTTTATTTGGCCTTTGTTGCAATATTATTTGGTTTTCTTTTATTATGTCTACTTTACAACTTTCCTCTCAATTTTTTTTTTTTAACTTTGCTACTTTGGTTTTTGTGTTACGTTATAGAGTTTTATAAACTATGTTTTTATCATTATAATTTTATTCCTGATAGGGGCTGTAAGGACGCAAATTGACCCACGGCCCAAGAATGACCCAGACAATGGCCCAATAAGCCCACTACAATAGATTTGTTAGAGAATGGGGTGGATATTGATCACTATACTGATTAGAGTTAATCATAACGAGATAAGACGCCAATAAGATGATCAAGACTACAAATTATAAAGAGAAAAATATCCTTGGTCTGGTCTGAGGATGGTTTATTTTATATATGTGTGTTACTTTTTCCCTTAAGCCAATATCTCAGTTTCCTATTGTAAAGCTCTCTCTCCCTATAGGGATCTTCAATTTTCTTTTATATTTACACATAGATTATCTTAATCCTACACTTGGAGGGCTGAGATTGCATTCTCTGGACTTTTGTCTCATTTAGAACATACTAGTAAACTTCTACCCTGCAATCTGAGCTGTGCCACCATTGTTCATGGTCATTTCCTCATTAATGCGGCCAGAGGAGTAGTTGTCTTGCATTTAATGTGAAGGGGATAGCTTCTACACCCTTCTCCCTTCATCCTCCTCATAATCGGTGCCCAGTCTGCTTTCTTCCCTCTGCGATATTTAACTTCATGCGCCTCCCATGGTTGATGCTCATCCCCAAGGTTAAGTAATGCTCGTCCCCAAGGTCCGAGATGTATCCTCGGAAATGATCTTGGCTGTCCACTTAAAAATGTATCCTTATCCTCACAATAGCCCCCAGAACCTCATTATTCATCCCCGACCAAGAGAGATGAGGTTTTGGCCAACAAAGTCATTAACAAGGGTATGCTCGTAAATATGTCCCCCCCCCCCCCCACGAACACGTCTTTTCAACTAACTACGACCTGCTCCTGACGCTTCGAAATCCCCAACTCCACAATAAAAGCAACTGATAGCCTGCTGTTCCCTACGTTCTTCAGTGAGATCTTAATCGAACAGCTCAAGATTCACCAATAGAAGGGGCGAGAAGATTACCGCTCCCTCTATTCCCAGCCTATATATAGAGAGATGTGAAGCTCCTCTCTCCATTTTGTCTCCCTAGAAGCAAAAAGAACTCAAACACGCTCCTTTCACTTGATAATCTCGCCCGAGGAGCCTTTCTTCCGTAAACTCGTAAGTGTGTACTTCTATTAACTAGAGTTCTTCCCTCACTTTTCCACACTAGTTGGTTTTTTCTTTCTCTCAAATGGGTAGATTTTTTAGTTTGGTTGAGACTCCCCAAAACCGAGAGGAATTTAAAAGGTACTATAGGATTCTTGGCAATGTGTCCATACAACACTGCAATCTAGGTGAGTGGCATGAGAGGAGGCCTACTGGTGCAGTTGTAATTCCAATGATTGCCTTCATTGAAGGAGGTATGAGGATTCCTATGGGTAGAGTTACTAGAGATTTTTTAAAATCCTTGTAGACTGTGTCCCACCCAGTGTGTTCGTAATATGTTTAGAATACTAGGTAGTGTAGATGCCCTAAATAAAAAATTAGGTATACAACTTACCCATCATGACGTGAATTGGCTGTATAGTTGCCAGAAAGGTGCCGATGGGAAGGGGGTTATTATCTAAAAACTAGGGTTCCTGCCATTAGGCTAATCTTTTGTCTCCTCGAAACAAATGAAGGCATGGACGAGGACTTTCTTATTGTTTCAGGGGAATGGCATGACGGACTCCATTGCCCTACCAAGGATGGAACTCTAGGTGGGATGGCTTAGGGACGCTTAACAAAAAAAATTAGTGTTAGCTTAAGAACTATAAACAACCCTTTTATATGTCATTTTGTCACTTTACCTTTATGTATGTTCATTTGTTTTTTACTTGCTTAGATTGAGGCTTACCTGACTTGCCAAAAGACGAAGACTAGTGAACTTCGAATTGCTGAACCGAGTCCTAAGATCCAAAATCTTTCTACACAAGGACGGTCAGCTCCGTGCAGTTCACGTGATCTTAGGCTTTACCCCCATATCTAACCACTTCCAAACATCCAAGCACGAGATCAAGGCCCGAGACTCCCGCCTCGCTCGGGTTGACGTGGCCATTGAAGGTTTTATAAGGAAACCTCCGCCAGAGGGAACACAAGTAGTCGAGCTCCCCACTTTCAAAGATCCTAAACCCATTGAGCCTCCTGCCCTTGAGAATCCTCAACCTATCACCAAAGAGATTATATCTTCAGACAAAGAAGACGGGACAAATTTTGAGGATACCATTTCGGAAGGAAATACTGGAAATATCGTCCGAGATGAGGATTTTGAAATCTTCTACCATAAGCACGTGTCGGAGGAAGAGGAACTTAGCCCCTAGCTAACCACCGCCCAAATTAGTGAGGTCCAAGAAGATACTAGCGTACTAGAAGGGATGGTGCTAGAGAAGAGGCTACCAGACTTGCTTTCCTTGCTTGAGTCCCACGCAGGAACCACAGTGCCTGAGTTCCCAATAGTTCCCAGGCCTCCAACCCCAATTATTCTTGACCTTGTGAAAACAGAGACAACCAGCAAAAAGAGAAAAAGGGACAGCAGAGGCGGTTAGGGAATTACTGAAGAGGGCGAAGTCCAAGAGGAAATTTCTCCAGAGCCCACCAAGGTAATCAAAGTGACCTATGCCCAATAAAGAAAAGGTGTGGAGAGCTTGAGCACAGCCTCTAAGCGAAGGTCTAAGGTTCCAATCTGGAACCCCATCTTTGAATTGGACAATTCACCTCTTTAGGAAGATGCTTCCATCTGCGACTTTGATAGCAGAAAAGCTGGTTACATAGCCAATGCTGTGGAGCAAGCCCTTCTTCTTCTCAGGGACATGGACGAGCTTCGAAACTTAAATGAAGAGGGACTTAGCCTTGTTAAGGCTTTTCCACTCACCCTCTCATTTTTTGTTCTACCTTTTAACATCCTTTCTACGTAAGCTGATGAGGACACAATTTACTGTTTAATTATTGTAATTTATTATTTTTGGTATTTTTATGTAAAAACGTTATTTTAGGTTTAGGTGATTTAATTCCTTGTTTTTAGGTGCATTTAATGCTTTTTAGGTCAAATTTGATTCCAGATATGGTAAGGTATCAATTAGGAGTTATTTTAGAATATATTTTCTTGTCTGTCAAGTTTTATGGAGCCCTTAAATAGGCCTTATGCTTGTAAACGTTTTTGATAGATTATTATTGAATAAAATTCAGAAAAGGTGAGGCTTTGCTCTCTTTTGGTTCTTCAAGAACTGTGAACTTATCAAGGATTCTTCCTTGTGGCGTTCAAACTTTATACCTTTGGTTCGTGATTCTTTATAATCATTGGGTCAAGGTGAACTTATACCTTTGGTTCGCGTTTCGATTATAAACGTTGGGTCAGAGTTTCTATCATAAATCTGAATTTTAGCTTTCTTGGGTAAGTATTCCAATATTTTTGTTGGGTCTCAAAGCGTGTCGATTGAGGTTCGCATCATAAGCTCTCTCATTAACTTCAATGTTAATCACTCACATACAGGCTACCCAAGCAGCACATGTAGCAGAGAAATGGGTCAGCCAAGCCTTCCGTGACATGAAGGAGGAGGAGTCCAAGCACTTCGTTACGTAGAAATCCTTGGCCACGACCGATAAGAGGCTGAAGGAGACCTTCCTCAAGCTAGTCGAGTATGATAAGGCGAGGAAGAGTGTTGAGGCTTCTATTGAAAGCTCAGAAAGGCAAGTTTGGGAGCAGCTTGTACAGTTGAGGGAGGCTAAAAGCCAACTTGCCATTGCTCGGGCAACCATCACCGAGCTGAAGAATGAGCTTAGCCAAAAGGACAAGGAGAAGGAAGAGATCGAGCAAACGGCATATGACCAAGGGCAGAAGGAAACTGAGACCCATCTCAAATCTCAACTCCCAGTGGTATGCCGTAGCTTCTGCCTCCAGACATGAATAGAGGCTTTGAATGCTACTGGGTTAGACTCCAATTCTGAACTGAGGAATCCGAATAAAGCCTTCTACCCTCCAGCAATTAGAGCTCGTCCATCCATCCAATCCTCTGTTAGTACCTCTACTTCAACTCCACCAAGTTCCACAGAGAACCATCAACCAAAACCTCGCACTATTGCTCCTGTCCAAGCTAAGCCAAAGGAGCAACAGCCTAAGGCCACTACTCTAGCCAAAGCCAAACCAACTAAGCAGCAGCTAAGGTTCACTGCACCAGCCTAGACCAAACCCAGTGAGCAACAGCCTAGCGCTTTGGTTCCTGCCAAGCCCAAGCAAACTGAGCTAGTTGTCTCTAAGCCTAGCAAAACTGCTATTTCAAGCACTGAAGTGGCAACCAAGGCACCTTCACCAGCAGGAGATTCTTCCACAAATGCTCCACCAACCATAGTGACTCCTTCTGCCCCCACTCCAACTTCTGAAGTGCAATCCACCACAGGGACAAAGACGCAAAAGACTTCTTAAGCCTAATGAATATGGCAGTGGACCCTTGTCTTATCTTTGTTGTTGTTGTTGTTTTTTTTTTTTTTTAGCAGAAGGTATTTTGTCCCCTCTTTCCTTCCTTTTCATGTATAACCTTTTGGAACTTGGATTAATGGGAAACTTTTGTTAGCCTTTGTCATTTCATCTTTGTACTTACATTTTTATAATCTCAAGCTCTGTTTACCACACTTTTGTATAAAGAAGTGCTTACACTAAGATCTCAATTTCCCGAGGTAAGTCACCCAAGAAATAGAACATAACCAAGGTTATATTGAATACCACAAACATAGTTCAAGTATTAATTCATTTAAGGTAGGTGACTCAAGGAATTTAACTTGGTAAAAGCTTTATTTAATACATATAAAATTTTTTTTAAAAAAACCTAAATGTTAACTTGCCCGAGACAGATACCCCATGGAGTTGAACCCAAATAAGGTATGGCTTAACATAAAAACGATCTTAATGTTAATTTACCCAAGGTAGATAACCCAAGGAGTTGAATCTAACCAAGGTTCTTTTTAACACTTAGAAAAACATTTGTGTAAATACCCGAGGTATGTGGTCTGAGGAACCAAACATGACCGAGGTCCTGTTTAATACATAAACAAATAATGGAGAGCATTAATTTACCCAAGATATGTGGTCTGAGGAACCAAACATGACCAAGGTTCTGTTTAATACTTGAACGAGTAATGAAGAGCATTAATTTACCCAAGGTATATGGTTCGAGGAACCGACCATGACTGAGGTTCTGTTTAATATTTAAACAAGAAATGGAGAGCATTAATTTTCCTAAGGTATGTGGTCCGAGGAACCAAACACGATCGATGTTCCGTTTAATACTTACACAACTAATGGAGAGTGTTAATTTACCCAATGTATGTGGTCCGAGGAACCAAACATGGCTGAGGTTTCGTTTAATACTTAAATGAGTAATGGAGAGCATTAATTTACCCAAGGTATGTGGTCCGAGGAACCAAACATGACTGAGGTTTTGTTTAATACTTAAATGAGTAATGAGATATAACATACAATGATTGAAATGAAAGATAACATAACTACCTTTCATTAATAGTAGTACGTTCGTAGGTTATTTACATTCCACGGACGTGACACAACATTTTCATCTAAATCTTCCAAAAAGTAGGCACCTATACTAGCTACAGAAGTGATGCGATATGGCCCTTACCAATTGGGCCCTAACTTTCCCCATGATGGATTCTTTGTAATACCCACCACCTTTCTCAGCACGGGATCTCCTAGGGCTAGTGGCCTTGCTCTCACCTTGGTATTATACCCCTGTTTAAGCTTCTATTGATAATACGCCATTTGAACCATGGTTGCCTCCCTTTGTGCATCAACTAGGTCTAGGCTTTTCTCCAATAGTTTATCATTACTATCTGGGGCGAATAAGCTCATTCTTAGTGTTTGGAACCCAGACTCAAAAGGGATCACAACTTCGGATCCATAGGTCATTGAGAATGGTGTTTCCCCAGTTGACCAACGAGGAGTACTCCAGTACATCTAAAGGACGTGTGGTAGCTCTTCTACCCATCTACCTTTTACTTCATCTAACCTCTTTAAGAGCCCATTTACTGTAACTTTGTTAACTGTTTCAGCTTGTCCATTTCCTTGCGGATGGACTAGAGTTGAATATCTGTTTCTAATGTCCATTTCACAACAATATCTCCTGAATACTTTACTATCAAACTAGCCCATTGTCCGAGATAAAGGTGTAAGGAATCCCAAACCGAGTAACAATGTTCTTCAAAATGAATCTTTTTACGTCTATATCCCTGATGTTGGAAAATGGCTTAGCCTCTACCCACTTCGTGAAGTAATTAGTTTCGACCAGGAACCATCTTCGGTTTCCCACAGCCTTGGAAAATGGCCCCACAATGTCCAAACCCCACTGAGTAATTGGCCATGGACTAGATAAGGGATTGAGTACTCCCTTTGGTTGATGGATATCTTGAGCAAATATTTGGCCTTGGTCACACTTTTTGACGTACTCCTGTGCTTATTTCTGCATACTTGGCCACCAATACCCTTGAGTAATGGCTCTATGTGATAACGACCTGCCCCCTGTATGACTTCCACATATTCCCTCATGCAACTCTTCTAAAAGTGGCTCCACTGCTTCAAGATGAACACAAAGCAAGTACGGTCCAGAGAAACAATGCATATACAGCTTTTGCTCCTCAGACAACCAAAATCAAGGAGCTTTCCTTCGTATCTTCTCCTCCTCTCCTTTCTCATCAGGAAGGACTTTCTCTTTAAGGAAAAGAACAAAAGGATCCATCCAACTAGGTCCAAATCTGATCTGGTGAACCTGAACTCTACACCTCTTCTCCTTAGCAAGCTTAAGCAGACCCTCAACAAGTATAACCCGAGGTAGGTCTTGTCTAGAAGAGGTGGCCAGAGTTGCCAAGGAATCAGCATGAGTGTTACCGCTCCCTGGGATTTGATGTATGGTGAAAAGTTCAAAGCTTGACTACAAACACCCAGCTTGATTCAAATAATCTTACATCCTCAAATCCCTAGCTTCTAGTTCTCCCTTTACTTGGCCTACAATCAACCTTGAATCTGAGAACACTTCGACAACCTTTCCCCCCATCTTCTGCACCATAGCCACCCCTATCAGTAAAGCCTCATACTTAGCCTCATTATTCGTGGTTAGGAAGCCCAATCTTAAAGACTTCTCAATGGTGATCTTGTCTAGGGATACTATAGCCAACCCACCCCAAATCCTCTCTGATTTACTGCACCATCAACATAAAGTTTCCAAGATAAGGGCCTTTGTTGAGAAATTGTTAGAACTTACTTTCCTCTTAAACTATGTTCCTCGACCTCTTCCTCAACTAGAGACTCAGTAAACTCAGCCACCAAATCTGCAAGAACTTGCCCTTTAATGGAGGTCTGAGGCATGTACTTTATATAAAATGCCCTTAGGATCATCCCCCATTTAGCAACTCTTCCCGTATAATCAGCCTTTCGGAGCAACGACTGCAAGGGGAGTTGGGTTAACACCACCATTGTATGAGCTTGAAAGTAATGAGGGAGTTTTTTGGTAGCATGAACCACCACCAAACTGGCTTTCACCAAAGGTAAATAACGAACCTCCGCTTTGTGTAATGACTTGCTCACATAATAGACTGACCATTGTATTCCATCCTCCACTCTCACCAACACCAAACTAACCGCATGAGAAGCCAGGGCAATGTAAGCAAAAAGAACTTCTTCTTCCTCGAGCCTAGACATAATGGGTGGCCGAAAAAGGTACTTCTTCAATCGTTGAAAAGCCAGGGCGCACTCTTCATGCCACTTAAACCCCTTCTACTTGTGCAGGAGTTGGAAGAATGCTCTACATTTTTCTGCGGACCGAGAGATAAATCTGTTCGAGGCTGCAGTCATTCTTGTCAATTTCTGGACCTCTTTAGGGTTTCGAGGAGGTTGTAAGTCATTGATTGCTTTAATTTGATCAAGATTGACTTCAATCCTACAGTGGGTAACTATATAACCCAAAAATCTACCTGAACTGATGCCGAATGAGCATTTGGAGGCATTAAGGCGCAACTTATGCTCTTTCAGCACCTCTAAGACACTTTCTAGATCATTCACATGCTCGGTCTCTGTTTTTATTTTCACTACCATGTCATCAATATAGACTTCAATATTCTTACCAAGCTAGGGTTCCAACATCCTTATCATCATCCTCTAGTAAGTAAACCCAGCATTTTTCAATCCAAATGGCATCACCTTGAAATGATGATTCCTAGTGAGCATTACAAAAGCAGTCTTCTCTTCGTCGGCCAAAGCTAATGGTATCTAATGGTATTCCTAGAAAGCATCCAGAAAGCTCATTCGAGGATGACCAACCGTGGCGTCCATCAACTGGTCTATCCGAGGTATCGGGAAGGAGTCCTTACTGCAAGCTTTGTTCAGGTCCGTGAAATCCACACACACTTGCTATTTTCCATTCTTCTTTTTTACTACCATGGTATTGGCCAACCTTTCTGGGTAAAAAACCTCTTTAATTGCCCCTGCACGTTTGAGCTTCTCCACTTCCTCCTTAACAGCCTTAAAATGTTCTTTAGAAGAGCGTTAAGGTGGCTGTTTCTTAGGAATGACAGTTGGATTAACATTCAAGTGATGACAGATGAAGTTTGGATCCACCCCAAGAACTTCATAAGCACTCCAAGCAAACATATCAACGTTCTCTCTAAGGAATCCAACCAATTCTTCCTTCTCTTAATGAGGTAACTAAACCCCCACTTGGAAGTACTTATCATCATCATTATCAACAGTGATCTTTTCCAGCTCTTCACATCTTACCCCTTTAGCAACAACGTCTGAGGTCATCTCTACCTCCTTTGGTTGCTACAAAGCCCTATCCGTGGTGGTAGAGGACTCCCCCTCCAACTGATGTCTAATTGCCACAACTAGGCACTGCCTAGCCATGTTCAGACTTCCAACCAACTCTTCAACCTAGTCCCTTGAGGGATACTTGACCTTCAAGTGCAAAGTCGAAGAAACAACCCCCATGGTATGGAGCTAAGGCCTTGCCATAATAGTGGTATAAGGGGAATATGCATCCACCACAATAAAATCTACCTCCACCACCTCCGACCCTGCTTGAATAGGTAGTCTAATCTGGCCTTTTTGGACAACCAGTTTCCAATCAAATCCTACCAGGGGGAAGTCATAGCTGACCAAATCCACATGCTTCAGCTTAAGTCCCTTATACAGATCAAGGTACATGATCTCGGCCCCACTGCCCTGGTCCACCAAGTTTCTCCTTACATCATACCCCCTATTTTGAGGGTGACCACCAATTCGTCATCATGTGGCTAAAAGGTCCCAACCTTATCCTCATCCGAGAAGCTTAAAGCTAGTCGGACTTCCACTCTCCCACGCTTAGAATCAAGGATTAAGTCATCAGCATGTGGCCTTACTATAGACATAACCGATGATGGACACGAACCTGTCCAACCTAGGGCAGCATAGATAACACTAATGGTTCCCAGGGGTGGTCTTGAGGAAGCATCTCTCTAGTAGGCTGGTCCGACATGATTTACCTACCCAGTGGGATGGTATAGGAATTGATTCAACTTCCCAAACTTGGCCAACTGCTCAAGGTGGTCACGTAGAATCCTGTAATCCTCTGTAGTATGCCCTCGGTCATAATGGCACTGGCACTGTAGTATGCCCTCGGTCATAATGGCACTAGCAATGAAGACTTTGATTTCACTTCATAGGGTCTCCTCCCATTTTATTCGACCACTTGAAGTATGGCTCGTTCTTTATCTTCTCTAGAATTTGGTATACAGGCTTCCTGAACACAATGTTAACCACCTGAGCAGTAGCAAGCGTAGCATGCACAGCACAATCTCTTCTAGGTCGATTACCATTGTACCTTTCTGACCTAAAATCTCTCCAGTCTTGGGGAATTACCTTCTCCTTCCCCTTTCCTTGCTGTTGATCCTCCTCCACCCGTTTATACTCATCAATTCAATCCATTAACTGCAGCATATTTCAGGCAGGCTTCCTAGTCAACAACTTCCTCAAGTCATGCTCAATGGGCAAGCCAACCTTAAACATCCTGATAACTACATCCTCAAAATCTTCGTCTATCTCATTAAACATTTTCCAATACCTATCTGAGTAAGTTCTCAAAGTTTCACACTCTCTCATAGTTAGAGATAGCAAAGAGTCTAGTGGACGAGGAACTCTACTACAAATGACAAATCGGGCGACAAAGGCCCTAGTAAGCCCTTGAAAGGAGTTTATTGATCCCTCCCCCAAACCGTCGAACCACCTCATTGCGACTGGCCCCAAGCTAGAAGGGAACACCTTGTACATCAAGGCCTGATTCCTCGAGTGCATAGCAATTCTTTGGTTAAAATGGCTAACGTGCTCCATCGGGTCCATTCTACCATTATACATGGTAAACGTGGGCTGTGTGAACCGCCGAGGAAGATTTGCCCTACCAATTCTCCTAGTGAACGATGACTTCAAAATTTGGCGCAAAACCCTGTTCATAGCATCATTCCCCAAGCCCTTATAGGTTGGGTTCCTACTCCTTTGCCTATGATGGCGCTCTTCCTTGTAGGAGAAAGACTCACTAGGGAGAGTCCTTGATTAAGGTCTATAACTATCATCATCATTAGATGGAGATTCTGTGCTTGATGGTGACCCTCTCCTCTGTTTCTAACGTGACTTCCTACGTAAATGATCTATCTCCCTCTACATGTTCCGAGTATCCTCCCCATGAGACACAACTCCACCTCCTAGAATGACTCCTACTGGTATGAGCCGTGTGAGCACTAACCTCACAATCTCTTCTTCGTTCAAGATTCACAAAATGATCTTGACATTGCAACCTCACTGACTCTTCTAAACCCACCATGACTAAACTAACTCTGGTATGCTCAATATTCCCACAAACAGCGCCAATTGTAAGGACACAGCTTACCCCACGACCCAAGAATGACCCAAACAATGGCCCAATAAGCCCACTATAATAGATTTGTTAAAGAAAATGGTGGATATTGATCACTATACTAATTAGAGTTAATCACAACGAGATAAGACGCCAATAAGATGATCAAGACTACAAATTATAAAGAGAAAAAGATCCTCGGTCTGGTCCGATGATGGTTTGTTGTATATATATGTGTTACTTTTTCCCTTAAACCAATATCGTAGTTTCCTGTTACAAACCTCTCTCTCTCCCTATAAGGATCTTCATTTTTCTTTTATATTTACACATAGATAATCTTAATCCTACACTTGGAGGGCTGAGATTGCATTCTTTGGACTTTTGTCTCATCCGGAACATACTAATAAACTTCTACCCTACAATCTAAGCTGTGCCACCATTGTTCATGGTTATTTTCTCATTAATGCGGCCAGAGGAGTAGTTGTCTTGCATTTAATGCGGAGGGGATAGCTTCTACACCCTTCTCCTTTAATCCTCCTTGAAACATGTGCCTAGTTTGCTTTCTTCCCTCTGTGTATTTTACTTCATGCGCCTCTCATGGTTGATGCTTGTCCCCAAGGTTAATTAGTGCTCGTCCCTGTGGTTAACCAATGCTCGTCCCCGAGGTCCAAGATGTATCATTGGAAATGATCGTGGCAATCCACTTAAATGAGATTAGGGATCCTCGTCCTCACAGGGGCATTGAAAAAAACATGTTTAATTTTTAAAGGCTAACAAATTTTCCTTTCAAATTATATTTTTAAAATTCAATTTTCCCCAAAATTTTTGGTTCTCTTAATTATAATTATGATTTATGTTTTAATTATAGTTTTAGAAATATTTTATTCTTGAATTATCTTACTCAATTCAGATTCAAAATAATACTCCCTCTTTCTAATTATAAGATTTTTTTAGGAAAATATTAACGGAAGCTCTAAAAGTATTTATAAGTGAACCATTCTAAGCAAATTTTTATGGAAAAAAGAAAAAAATAATTAATTTCTAACCTTCACAATTGAGTTTTTTTTTTTGGGGAAGGGGAAGGAGGGGTTGGGAGATTGATAAATAAAGCACGAGAGGTCTTTAGAACGACAATTGATATATATATAATCGAAATCTCTAAAACTCTTACAATTTTTCACATCATCATATTAATTTATAAAAAAAAAAATTTAATTTTTTAAACTAAATAGTAAATACTACCCGAAACCTTTGACAAACCCGACTATCGCCTATAGGTTTTCTTTCAAACATGAAAACAGATCTCTTCCTGAAAAATATTGAAAACCCGAAACACCCTCCCCAATTTTCTTCTCTCTTTCCCACCCATGACATAGCCACCGTTGTTCGTTGTCATCACTGTCAGCCACCATAGCCATCAAGTTCGTATCTTTGCCACTCTCTCTGTTTAACTACAACCCGTTAGTTTTAGAAAAACCCAATATATTTGGTAAATCCTTCAATCCGTGACCCTCTAAATCTAAATACTAACACACAAAAAACCCCAGATAATACATTCTAAATCATCCTAGATCATTATTTTAAAAAAAAAAACAAAAACAAAAACAAAAAGAATTAAACTATATATTTTTTTGATAAGAAATTAAACTATATTACTGTGTCTATGCTATGCACTCGCACCGCCAGTTGCTCACCACATATCGTCCTCTCAACTCCAGCTCCAGTTCAAGCCAACACCATTGGTATATAGCTCTCTCGTGCTTTGTTTAGTTACTGTTAAGTGGTTTACTGATTTTGTTGTCTTTCTTTTGACTTTTGAGAAACTATGTGCTGTATAAACTTACTGCTCTACTTCAACAAGTTCCATGACTTCTAAAACGTGTGGCTGTCTTTTTTTTTTTTTTTTTTTTTTTGAGTAAAGTGTGGCTGCCTATTGATTTCATTAAATAAAAAAAATAAAAAAAAAAACTTGTGGCTGTCAAGTTTAAAGTTTTACAGTGTTTTTTTTTTGGAAAAGTTTTACCGTGTTGTTGAGAGAAAGAATGTTATATATAATCTAATATAGTATATTATAGACTATAACATATATGTATATATAAAATAGATAATGTATTTATACAAGGGTATGACTTTTGAGATAAATACAAACCATTACTTAATAATAATTTGATTGTTCACACATTATTTTTTTTTCTTTTTAAATTGGCTATATACATGAAAACCATTCACAATTTGCGCATATTCTTTATAAAAACAAATGTTAAAGTTTCAAAAGCCATTGTCAATCATCTTTTCAAATTGCTAAAAATGTATTTGTTGAACCCCTAGAAAGCCTAATGTTTGGCTTTACCTCAAGCTTTACATCAAGTTTGTTTCAATAAACTGTAGATTTAGCAATAGTGTTTATTGAAATTATTGATAGTGTATGATCTGCAAAATATAGAGCAAAAAGTAGATTTGTGTAGTGAGGCTGTTGTATTTTTTTTTTTTGCAAAATTGAATTTGAATTTTGGCCTTGAGCAAAGTAAACGTACAAAGGTTGCAATCTTCTTTACAAATAGTTTCTCCATTGTCTTTAATGTTGCTTTAGTTTCAAACGTTACACTTTTAACGTAACATTACACATTCCTTTTCTTTCTCAATCTTTTTTTCTCTTAAATTCTTGGTGGGCAAATCAGTCTCTAATTAATTCTTTTAGCTTTTTCTTTTAACGTAAAGTTGGTTAATTATCATTTTATTTAACTATCCCGTGCATCGCACGGATTAATGACTAATAAATAATAAAAAAGAAACTATTATGCACTAGATCAAATGTAATAATAATAATAATAATAATTCAGATCTCAAAAATATAACTCTATAAAGTTTCAAAGCAAAAAAAAAAAAAAAAATCGGAACATTAACGGTTCACACTCTCTGCACGAAAGACGGAACGGCAGTGGTGAATGCTATGCTATACGCAAACAATATATTCTGCACAATTTATTAAGGAACCTGCCAAATTTTCCCCACAAGACATTTAAAATAATTGTTTTGGCAAACAAGCATGTACATCGAGGATGTGTTCATCTTTGTGTGACCACTGACCATTCTTAGTTCAACTGTCACAATGCAAACCCGTACTTAATTGTGATTTGTGAGAGTGACCTGCATGTTAATATTAAGTCCAACTCAATACATACATGAATTAATCAAACCTGAAGGTAATTTATCCAAATTTTCTTACAAAATAAAAATGCATCTCAAAATTTTCATTTTTCTTTAGAAACCATTGAATGCCAAAAAGCTAGCTGTAACTCCTAGATTCGTAAGTATATCCTGAAAACTTGTTTTCAAATTTACAAGTTTAGTAATCAAATCAAAACTGAAGGATACGTGAATATATATATATATATATAAAAACTATTATACTAGCTAGCTAGCTAGCGTAGCCCCAGACACAATCACAATTCACAACCAGAATATTCCTCCATTATCCCTCATCCAAGGTTTTTCACCTATCCAATTAGCCCCTACCTATCCAATTAGCCCCTGAAGTGGACGAGGGTGAGAGGGATGATAAGGCCTTATATATAAGTTGAAACGGCATGATCCTAGACATGAGGGCAAGTGAGTCAATCTCGTATTGGAGTCTGTACTGGTTTGGCTAGTGAAACGATATATTTCGGTAACAGTCAATACCGGTGTACTATTTCGAGTTTACCATTATTTTTTTTATATTTATAAAAATATATATATGTGTGTACATATATATATATATTATAATAAATATAAAAGTTTACCATAAAACATTACCTCAATTCAGAACAAATTATTCATGATTTTAGACTTTAGCATCAATGAAAAAAAAAAAATATATATATATATATATATATAAAAAAAATAGAAAGTTTAATTGTTCATTGCATACTAAGAAAGCAAATAATACTAATAAGTTAATGCAAGTAAGTTACCATTATGTCCTTACAAAAATTCAAAAATTACAAAATTAAAAAAAAAACTTTTTTTATAAACTGGCCAGTACGCCCAGTATCGGCTGGTATTGCCTGAAATCGGCCGGTATAGTCGGTACATGGCTGGTACGGCCGGTATTTAAACAGGTATGAAACGTTCGTGTTTCGATACTAGTATATGAACTGGTACAGTATCGACCACATTGCATGAGTGCCCTTGTTTGTTTACCCATGATCGCTCAACATGTCATAGTTACAAATCTCCAGATTCTTGCTCATGATTGATTGCACACCCCACCCAATTATGGAAAATGGAGGAACTGATGGTCAAATTAAAGTCCAATATAAACACCATCTCAAGGTATATATGAGAGAAAACTCTACTTACCTTATTCTGAATTTCGTGAGTTTTTAAGGTAAGTATTGAAAAAGTTTTGGCCAGCACCACACCGATATATTTCCGACTAAGTGTTCTTTTATATATATATATAGGTCTTATTTTCTATTTGCACAAGAATGACAACTTCTTCGGGCACCTAACAAAAGTAATATTTTTCAAATTGTACACTCAAGTAAAGTTTAGTAAATATTAAACACTAATTTTATCTTCCATATTCTCACCTCTAAACATTTGTTCAAAAGGTCTTTCACTGATATGTTGAGTAATTTTTATGCTTCTAAATAAAATAAAATGAATATGGTCAATCTTGAGCTATCTTCAACCTTTAATTGAATTATATACTTAATAAGAGAAATGGCATATATAATGTTAATATCATATTAGTTGTTGTGTATTTTAATATAAAAAGTAAACATTTTCAAATATTTTTCATTTTGTATGCCTTGGGATTGGGAAGCATGCATTTTTGTTGCAATTGTCGCACTATAAAAATTCATATCTTGATTTTACCTTTTTATGACATATTTCGCAACAGATAAAACACCAACTAGAATTATCTATCTCAATGTTTATAATCTTTCCTAACAGGTAAAGATAATTTTCTAGAAACTGAATTTAATATCAATCAATTCATAATTTTATAGTTAAATTTTATAAAAGCAGGTCTATAGTACATAAAGCAATGTTAAGGACACAATATTATTATTCAAAGTTTTCTTTTTTCTTACCTCATTACCAGGGCCCCACATAATTTTTGTTATTTCACTTATGGTTATTCTGTTGATGTTCATCTTTTCTTGAATTGTCACTTGTGGTTTGAATTGCTTTGGCATTTATATTGTAGAGATATTAGACATAGCATTGTAGAGACTGTAGCACATTAAAAATATGAATCCAAAACAAGGCACTTACTGATCTTTGAAATTAGCAGTCTCAGAAATTTCTAAATCAATATAAACTCTTGTTCCATTTGTTGTCGATAAGTTATACTCTCCTGAAATGCACAGGATTCATTAAAAAAAAAAACAATTATCTATATATAAACTTATATTTGTGGTACAATAATGAATACACTGATGTATATATGACTTTGTACAATAAAACATTCAACTTGAAATGTAGTGGCCCTTTCTATCTTCCAATGTAAACGCACTGCATCTCAGGGCTGGCAGAGCCAATTAAATTGACCTTATTAATCACTTTCGTACCATCACAAAAAGGTCATTCATGCATAAAATGTAATGGTCGACGTTGAAATTGAAAAGATGAGCTGGAGAATTGAGATTGTTAATTTCAGGCCCATCAGTGGACCCTCCTATCACATGTAATTGTTGGACACTTCTTAAGCAAGTAGGTTATAGACAATGCACAGAACACACGACATTACAACTTCAATATTTATAGATTCAATTTATTTACAGAGGATCCATTGTCTCTTGAAGACTTGAAGTGCTAGCTAGAAGTTAGGTTAGCTACCTCTCATTTTATTCTAACATTTTTGTTGGTCATTTATGGCATGCAACAAAGGGCTCATGCAACTGCAGCAAGATTTGAAACCCATTGAATTTAGATCAAATATTCATACTTATAACAGTAGAATAATAACTGCCTCACATAATCTAAACAATGGCTATCAATGTCACAATTTCAATGTCAGACATCAATATCACAAAGTTTGTGCTGGAAATTTAGTCAGATTTCCTTGCAAATAGAAATGAAAGACAATATGTTTAAAACAGGGCATTCCCATCACAATTAGAAACCTAAAATAAACTTAAAAGCTCAAGTAAACAACACCCAAACGTGCATAAATTACAATAAGAATTCAGACATTGACAACCATACATGAACCCAGATAAGAATTCAAAAAATTAAATTCGATAACCCGATTATTGGAAGCACCTATCCAAAGCTACATGCCATAGTTATGATGATATCACGAATGTGCAAAGACTAAATTACCAGAGCTAGTAGGGTCTATTATATGTAAAACGGTACTTGTATTTTGATATTTTCATACCCTAACACTATCAACTACTAATATTTTATATGGCAAATACTTCTGATATAAAATAGACTTCAAAACCCAAATAGAGCCACAGTATTGCATATACAATTTAGATTAAACTTAATAAACCAATAATGATATAAAAAAGAATCCCACAGATACACATAGTCTACTCCAACCCTGCCCCAAACAAAAAATCTACAGGGCATTCAATAATCAAATAGAAAATAACAAACTGAATCTAAGTTCCTAGTCAGTTATACAACTTCTTAATTGGATGCTTACATATTAATTCAACCAAAATACTTTGTATTTCAAACAATATCTTATACGAATTAAGAAACTCCAACCATGGCTACTAATAATATTAAAAAAAATAAAGAAAAGTATGAATCTCCGAATTAAAATACAAAATAAGAAAATGTGAGAACCTGAGAGGAGGAGGATATAGTATATTTATACTCATGGATTGTCACACCATCTCAACCATCATGGGGCAACATTGAAGTTTTATAGGTCAAACCACATACTGAGTAACCCCTTCCTGAATTTGATATATATTTGAACCACACACAAAGCCAAACTAAAGGTTTACAAATATCCTCATACTCAACTTCTTCAAATTTCAAATTCACAAATAATAATAAAAATTTCCAACCAAATTCAAAATTATAAAACTACAAAATACAATCAACTCTAGAATACAAACCAAATTCAGAATTATAAAGAAAGAAATAAAAATTCCGTCAACACATTTTTGATTCCCTATTTCTCTATAATGAAGAGGCAGAAGGCTGGCATTTTAGGTAGCCGAATAATTATTCGACCATAAATAAGAGAAGGGGTTTATCACTTGCTCCACGACACTAACTACCACATTCAGTTTTGGTGTTGGCATGTGAATATATTCCCTTATCTCATCCCCCTTCCCTTATATATAGGTGTGTGTGTGTGTGTGTGTGTGTGTTTCTCAAATAAAAAAAGAACTCAGTGTTGTCGAGTCATCCCACATCGATAAGGTGTGGTATTGAGAAGGAGCTTATCATTTGCTCCGCAACATTAACTGCCGCATACAGTTTTGGTGTTAGCGTGTGAGTGTATTCTCTTATCTCATCCCCCTTCCCTTATATATAGGTGTGTGTGTGTGTGTGTGTTTCTCAAATAAAACAAGAACTCGGTGTTTTCAAGTCATCCCACATCGATAATGTGTGATATTGAGAAGGAGTTTATCACTTGCTTCGCGACACTAACTGTCACACGCAGTTTTAGTGTTGGCGTGTGAGTAAATTCCCTTATCTCATCCCCCTTCCCTTATATGTGTGTGTGTGTGTGTGTGTGTGTGTGTGTGTTTCTCAAATAAAAATAAATAAATAATTATTCAACCAAACAGAAGATTAAGCTAAGGTAAATCGGATATGCTAAAAAAACCTAAATAGAAAATAAAGCAGAACTTGAAGATAAAGCAAAACCTGTAGGATTGTTATCAGATTTTGAGGGTTGGGAGGTTCTTCAATACTATCTCCACTACGAAACCCATTCATATCCACAATATTTTATTACAAAACCTATAGAATTTGATTTTCTATTAGTGTTTCCCTAACTTCAACAAAAAAGAATAGAGAGGAAAAAAAGGTTAGGAATTGAAATCCCTAAATTGACAGAAAACCTAATTGAAGACAGTAGGAAAAGAGATTAGTCATAGATTAATTGAGAAATACCCAGAGAGAATGATCTGATATGGCAGATGGGTCGAAGATTGAAAAAGTTGGCACCCATGGTCGAGCTTGGGTCCGCGTTTGAGAGAGGGACATCCATGGTCGTGCTTGGGTCAACGTTTAAGAGAGGATAACAATCTTTTGCTTGATTTGTTGTTTCTTCGTTGATTCTTTAGTCTACTAGCAAAAACTATTGAATAGAAAATAGGTTTGTTTCAGGAGTTTTATCAGGCTTGCTTTTGGGGAAGAAAGAGAGGTTTTTTAATTAGTTTATTAACTTTAAAATTCATGTCTCATATTTAAAATTCAAGACTCATATTGTGTCCTGATCAACTTGCAGTTTGATATCTGCGGCTCACTGTTAGATAATTAATGGCTGCTTGGATTAAAAAGGATAAGCATTCAAAGATAAGAGAGAGTCCTAACAGGAGTTTGTCTCTTTTTTTCTTAATCAACAAAATATAAAATAATTAATTCTTTTTTTATATTTATAAAAAAAATTAAATAAAAAATGCTGATGTGGAAAATTGTGTTTTATCGGGTTTGCTTTTGGGGAAGAAAGAGAGGTTTTTTAATTAGTTTATCAACTTTAAAATTCAAGTCTCATATTTAAAATTCAAGACTCATATTGTGTCCTGATCAACTTGAAGTTTGATATCTACGGCTCACTGTTTGATAATCAATGGCGGCTTGGATTAAAAATGATAAGCATTCAAAGATAAGAGAGAGTCCTAACAGGAGTTTGTCTCTTCTTTTCTTAATCAACAAAATATAAATAATTAATTCTTTTTTATATTTATAAAAAAATTTAAATAAAAAATGCTGATGTGGAAAATTGTGTTTTATCGGGTTTGCTTTTGGGGAAGAAAGAGAGGTTTTTTAATTAGTTTGTCCACTTTAAAATTCAAGTCTCGTATTTAAAATTCAAGTCTCATATTGTGTCTTGATCAACTTGAAGTTTGGTATCTACAGCTCACTATTAGATAATTAATGGCTGCTTGGATTAAAAATGATAAGCATTCAAAGATAAGAGAGAGTCCTAATAGGAGTTTGTCTCTTTTTTTTCTTAAGCAACAAAATATAAATAATTAATTCTTTTTTTATATTTATAAAAAAAATTTAAATAAAAAATGTTGATATTGAAAATTGTGGAGAGGAGAAAGGCTTCAATTTTATATTGATATATTGATAATAATGTGATCGACTCTATAAGCATTTGCCTTGCTTCTTGTTTCCCAAACTAGTGAAAGGTAAAGCAGCAAAGTAGACGTAAAAAAAACGGAAACCTCATCAATCAATCGCCTTCAAATGTTTACATGAGAGGACATATATTTTTTGTTGAGGACTCTTGGTCTAGGGGCAGGTTTTGTCGCTTCCTAAATCGCTTTTTTATCTTGCAAGGGGGTTCCCCTGCCCTTTATACTTTAAAGATAAGGAGGGTTTAACTTTCACAAATTCGTATTGGAAAAATTGCTAGTAATTTAAGGTATTCATCACTAGCTGCCCTTTTTTTTTTACGTGTAATATTTATTTTTCTGTTCTCCCACATAAGTTCATAAGTTAACTACATACACATGAATCATGAATCCATGTCTTGACCGATGTGCACTCCCACGGCTATTAAACTGCCGAGGCAATTGCGTCCACGTTGTGGTAATTGGTGTAAAAAAAAAAATGGTACAAGTCTAGACTTAAAGATTTGTACCTAAAAGTTTTATCTAAACCATAATTAGCTGCCGAAAAGTCTAAAATCAGTTCAAAAATGTTATAAACTAAAAGTCATCTAACGCCTAAGTGTAAAAGATTTTTGATATAATAGAAACATAATGTTGTAGCAATCAAGAATATTTTGTTTGACTTTCCATTGGGCTTGGCTGGGATTGAAACAAAGTTCCGTGGGACAGAAAGTTTGTCAAAATGCCGTGGAATCAGCCATAGGCGAAATTAAAGTGATCGAGGCAGAAATTAAAGTGATCGAGACTAGCCTGTCTAGTGTCAACAATATAACTATGATGTCACATGGTTCATCCATATGAATCAAAATATGCTTTTCCTTTGTTTGATTTCTCTGCTTCTTAGACAAACAGATTTCTAACCCAGATATGATTAAAAAAGGAAAATGTTTAAGCCACTGCTAATTTTACTTTTAAATGTTTATAAATGGTCATATACATGATTGGTATCATTTTCTTAAGGTAATAATTCTTGAATTAACTTTTGAGTTTGTATTTAAACACATCATTTTACAAAACTTGTGAGATAAAATTTGTAGAATCTATACACGAAATAAATGCAAATAATCTTTCTTGCCTTTTGTGTTCTACTTTATATTCTAAGGAAATATCTTCAATATATATGTATCTACTATGTGCAGCCCCACGAGTAAATGCGCATGAAAGACAAATTCTGAAAAAATGGAATGTGGGGTTTTGTGGGGGTGGGGTTGGGGGAGGCCAGGCATGGTGGGACTTGCTGATGCAGTAGCACATAGAATTGTGGAAGAAGTTACTGTTCAAGAAACACCTGAAACGTAGGCTCTACATGACATTATCCAAGTTGGAGAAAACAGTGTAAGCTTGGCTGATCAAAGTCAGGCAGGCATTGATGCTCTAACAAAAAGCTGAAAACAGTACTTGGGTGTTGTAGTGGATAGCCTTTTCAAATGTTTTTGCTTGTTATAGTAGTTATTTGTATGATGAGCCACTAACACCAGCACCTCCACCACCATTTGTCATGTTGGCCCTCTTATTCCGTGCAACACTAAACTGGTCATGGGGCCTCCTTTCAGAGTGTGACTCAAGCTTATACCCACATGGGTCTCCCACTCTTGCTTGTTCTTCCCCCTAATTTTTGGCATTTGAATAAATTAAATTATTACTTCCTCTTATGGTATGGATAAAAGATTTTGTATTACCCAATTAAACATTTTTCTATTTTTCCCCTACTGTGCTGTTTCATGTTCCTTCCTGATTGATCAATCCGATGGAAGTGATCAAAGTTGGTAGTTTTTGAATAAAATGAAAAAAGATGAAGTCATTATAATTCTCAGATGGACTTAATGGAAATATCATTTTCATGATTTCTACTACACAAGGTGCATGATACGTATCTATGCGGCAAGAGGAACTGCAAACAGTTGCATTGAAGTATTGATTATGACGTAAATGTAAGAGAATTTAACAATTTTAAGATAAAAGTGGTCTGTTTTTTGCATTGATGGCAATAACAATAACAACCATAGTAGACATAACTCATAAGCAACATAGACTTGTTATTATGGAAAAATAAAAGCCCTCATATGACTCACAAAGTCTATGGAATTGAAGGATAGATTGGTTTGAGAATTCAGCTGTAAGATGAGCTGTGTTGAAAGAATCCTATTCCAAGTCTCTCAAAGCAGTTGTGTAAGGACTGCCAATTTGTAGCTCTGTGAGCATTTGGCGAAGATCTACAACTTCCTCCTTGAGCCTTGCATTCTCCTGAAGAACCTGCTCGTGGGACTCGGTTACACGATTCAACTTGTCTATCAGTGTGTGGTTCTCTGTTCGAAGCCTAAGAACCTGTGACCAGAGCTCATCAAGGTGCTTTTGTTTCCTCATCCGTGACCTGCGAGCGGATTCTCTATTAGAAATCATTCGCCGCTGTTTCCTTTCATCGATGATACTGAGTTGATGTTCCTCATCAGCTTCATCAGAAGTAGAGTTATTGCTTAAACATGAGGACTGTGAAGTAAATTCATGGCCTGGAGGAGGGAAATGAAAGTTGGGTAAGTTGCTTAAGAATCTATTGAAATAAAGGTTTGGAGTGTTGCTCATACTCTTCATCATGCCAAAGCTTGCTGGAATTGAAATCGGGGTTTCGGGTGCTAGATAGTGGATTCCTGTGATCTCACCTGGAACCATGGCTTACTCAAACTATGAAGAAGATGATCGATATATGATACTTGAAAGGTTGTATTGCAGAGGTCGTTGAAGAGGACGGGAGGACATCATGAAAAATGGAAGGTTTTTATAGGAAGAAAAAGGCTAAAGAAGTGGGCCATTTTGAGCAACAAAGTGTAACAGTGTCAGGCTTACATGAGCAGAATTTGAACAGTTAATAACTGGAACTATATAATGTATGCGTGAGGTACTATATGTATCTCTCTATACAAACCACTTCACATCATATTCATGTCATTTTGAGTTCATGTCATGGGTTGGTGACTTGTGTAGATGTGTATATATATGTATGTGTGTATATGTATGCAATAATGAGTAGTGTACATGCATCTATAGAAAATTTAAGATTTGGATAATCATCAATAATTAATGCTTACAAAAGAGAGAAGTTCGTGAAGTTGGGTTGCAATAATTTAGGTAAGGAACGTTTGGAAAAAGAATTTAAAAAGGCATATATATATATATATATATATATATAAGAATTGGTGTTAAGTCAATCCTATGAGAGTTTTTCCTCTAGTGAGTGAGGACCCTAGCCAGTTTCAGAAGAATATTGGAACTTCAAAACTCCTAACAGCCAATGACTCCTTATGATTGATGACGTTAGGAAGGTCAGTTAAAAAGGCAAATTATTAAATAATATGTAGTTTTGATGATCCTTTTTATTACAATTTTGGTGACTCACTAAGCACTTCATTTTGGATTGGAGGGACCCATATCATGATGCAATTATCTAAATAGTTAAGATCAAATACCTAAATGCCAACCATCTGTGTCTTCTTAAGCTTGTATATATGGAGCTGAACTTGGTGCATGATTTAACATTTTATGCATATTCCTGTCCCTGTGTGAGCTTGTGACCATACTGTTAGTTTCCTAATTAAAGGAAAAGTGGCACCAAAGGGTAACTACAATTGTAATTGATGGGACTGACGAGATCACTCCTTGGACGGACTTATTAAACAGCATCGTCCACCTGCAAATCGGTATGAACGAGGACAGGTGATGCGAACCTCAATCGACACGCTTTGAGACCCAACAAAAATATTGGAATATTTAACCCAGGAAAGCTAAAAATCAGATTTATGATAGAAACCCTGACCCAACGTTTATAATCGAAACGCGAACCAAAGGTATAAGTTGACCTTGACCCAATGATTATAAAGAATCACGAACCAAAGGTATAAAGTTTGAACGCCACAAGGAAGAATCCTTGATAAGTTCACAGTTCTTGAAGAACCAAAAGAGAGCAAAGCCTCACCTTTTCTGAATTTTATTCAATAATATTCTGAAAAACGTTTACAGACTTCAGGGCCAATTGAAGGACTCCACAAAACTTGACAGACAAGAAAATATATTATAAAATAACTCCTAATTGATACCTTACCATATCAGGAATCAAGTTTGACCTAAAAAGCATTAAATGCACCTAAAAACAAGGAAAATACCTAAAAAACGTACTAAATAATAAAACCCTAAATAAAAGTTGATTTGGTCTGAAATTAGCAGATCCAAAATAGGAAAAAATCTGCCTTAACTGATATAGAGCTGGAAAGTCAATCAGCCATTAATTCATGCCATAAATCACTCTCAATTAAGCCAGATCAGCCCTATATAGCTTAAATTAAATTTACTACACTTTCATCTTCCTTTGGGCCAAGCTTGAAATATCCTGTGTTAGAATCAGCCCAAATCTCTTGAATCAGCCCATTAAGTGCTTCTGGGATCTTCTTGGATCTTGCTCTTGTAATAGGCCCAACTGGAACATGCAATGGATCCTTGAATGCTTGTTGATTCTCATCAACAGGCAAATCATTAATAAGAGAATTCAATACCTTAAACAGTTACTAACTAGTTGTCAGACCGTTGGAGCCTCATCAAGACCTGCGTTAATAAGCTCTAAGGTGTTACAAGAAGAGCATTAAAACCACAATCAAGGCCCCAACGGCTAGGAACCGCAAAGACTATATATACATATTTATTACAAACATAGAGGGTACACAACTCGAACCAAAAGAAATACTTTTACACTTCTCATTTTATCCTCAAGGGATTTCTAGATACTAATTTAAGCATCGAAGACGTTGTGGCAAGCACCACACTGGTGTCTACCTTAGGGAAGTTTTAGTCCCATTTTGTAGGAACAATGACGAGGTCTCGGCATCATTTGGACGAATATACTTGAATGACGAATAGACTTTATTAGTTTGGCGTCGTCTGTGGGGACGAAATTTTCGTACTAAGGTTCGAGAATACAGTTCCAACCATTCTCTACAATCTAGATGGAGTCTAACCAAGACCTTGCGACACTGGCCCTGCAAATCCAAGCACTTACAGCTAGTGTGGAAGAACTCACCAAACAAAACCAGGAGATGAGGCAGCGACTCCAGCAGGAAGCCAACCGATCTAGAGACAATCAGGAAGACGAAGGGGATAGCCAGAGATGAAGTTATCAAAGGCCTGCCATTCTAGACGAATCGAGCTCGAAACTTCTTTGGGAAATGAGGAAGGAAATGGATGAATTAAGGAATGCTATCAAAGAAAAAATAGATCGAAGTGTGGATAGGATGGTCAGGACCACAGATTCCCCCTTCACGACAGCAGTTCTTGAGTGGCCGGTACCATCGAAGTTTCGCCTGCCTCAACTCGAACAATTCGATGGTCTTCAGGATCTCTTGGATCATCTCAACCCTTTCAAGACGACGCTAGGTCTCCAACAACCGCCTGGCGAAATAATGTGCCGCTCTTACCCTACTACTCTCAAAGGGGCTACAAGGGAATGGTTCACGAAGCTACCTGCATCGTCCATTGACAACTTCAAACAATTAAGCAGTTCCTTCCTACGCCACTTTGTAAGGGGGCTACCCTAAGGAGGCCAGCAGACCATTTACTCACCATCAAGCAGGGAGAGAAAGAGACCCTAAGGTCATACATGAAGCGCTTTACCTGCGAGACTTTGGAAGTAGACGAAGCTGACGACAATGTGCAATTAACAACCTTTAAAGTTGGATTGAAGTCTAGAGAGTTCGTGGTTTCGCTAGTGAAGAATCCCCCTAGGACGATGGCAGAAATGCTCCTAAAGGCGTAGAAGTACATGAACGCTAAAGATGCTCTAGCCGCAATAAAGGACGTGGAAAAAACCGGTGACAAGGAAACAAAGGAAGACGATCACAGAGGATGAAAAAGGGAGTGACTAGATCATCAGTCCAGAGACGGGAGTAAAAGGAAGGATGAAAAAACTCCTCAAACGGTAAAATTCACTCCTTTAGTTATAATGGGTTGTTGACAAAATTTTGGCGCAGATTAAGGATGAGCATTACCTCAAATGGCCAAGGCCACTACATTCGTCACCCCACGTGCGAGACAAAAAGAAGTACTGCCGATTCCACAAGGATCACGACCACTACACCGAGGATTGTAGAGGCCTAAAGGAACAAATAGAGGAACTTATACGAAAAGGAAAACTGCAAAAGTTTGTGAAAAAGGGGGAATCTAGTAGATTCAAGGATGATAGTAAAAACCAACGCAAATCCACACCCAAGGACGAGGATCACACGTCCCAATGTCCGCCAAATGTGATAGGAGAGATAAAGACGATCACAAGAGGGTCGTTCGCAGGTGGTTCACTCAGATCTCTTAAGAAAGCATGTCAGAGGCAGGTAAACAACATCCATCGAATACCCCCATTTAAGTAGAGACGAACGGACCAAGATATGTTTTTCTCGGAAGAAGATGCTAGGGGAGTGAAGTAGCCTCATGACGACTCCTTGGTCATAATACTCACGATAGAAGGATTCAACACTAGGAGAATCCTCGTAGACAATGGAAACTCTGCAGATATTATCTACCTCTCCGCTTTTCAACAGCTGAAGCTAAATCCAGAAAGGCTGCGCCATTTGACTCCTCCCTCGTCAGCTTCAGTGGAGATAAGGTATATCCTAAAGGCATAGTGACACTGACGGTCACAATAGGGACTCACTAGAGGCAACTGACTCGTCAATTGGACTTCCTGGTGGTTGACTTCCCTTCGTCTTACATTGTGATCATAGGAAGGCCAACACTTAACCGTTGGAGAGCGGCAACGTCCACATATTGCTTGAAGGTAAAGTTCCCAACAGAAAATGGTGTCGAAGAGGTGAAAGGGGATCAAGTACTAGCCAGGGAATGCTACTAGGCCATGCTAGCTGCAAAAGAGAGCCATACATGGGTGATTGAGGAGGAGCAAGAAGATAAAGTGGAAGCCCTAGAGACAGTGAAGCTGGTCGAAGGAGATGCAGCCAAGACGACCAGAATAGGGACGACGTTGAGCCTTGAGATAAGGATGAGGCTCCTCCAGGTCCTTAGAGAGAACCTAGATATCTTCGCGTGGAGTCACGAGGACATGCTGGGTATATCCCCAAAAGTCATCCAACACAAACTAAATGTGGATCCCGAAAAAAGGCCCGTCCAGCAAAGACGCCGGGTCTTCGCTCCAAAATGGAATCAAGCAATTATAGACGAGGTTAACAAGCTGTTGTCAGTAGGCTTTATTCAAGAAGTCTACTACCTAGATTGGCTCGCTAATGTCGTCTTAGTGAAGAAAGCAAACGGAAAATGGAGAATGTGCGTGGACTTCACGGACCTGAACAAAGCTTGCCCAAAAGACAGCTTTCCTCCACCCAGAATAGACCAACTCGTGGATTCAACAGCAGGGCATAAACTACTGACGTTCATGAATGCATTCTCAGGATATAATCAAATAAAGATGGCTGAAGAAAATCAAGAGAAAACTGCTTTCATCACGAGTCAAAAGCTCTATTGCTATAAGGTAAAGCCCTTCGGTCTGAAAAATGCAGGGGTAACCTACCAGAGGTTAGTAAATAGAATGTTCAGCAAATAGTTTGGGAGAAATATGGAGGTATATGTAAATGATATGCTCGTCAAGAGCAAAGAAGAGCTTGCTCACTTAGACGACCTTAGTGAAACATTCACCACACTCAGGCAGTACCAGATGAAGTTGAACCCCAGTAAGTGTGCTTTTGGAGTAGTCTCGGGGAAGTTCTTGGGGTTCATGGTGTCCCAAAGGGGGATAGAAGCAAACCCAGAGAAGGTACGAGCTATACTCAACATGACATCGCCAAAGACCGTCAAAGAAGTCCAGAAACTCATAGGCAGGATAGCAGCACTTAATAGGTTCATCTCTAAAGCGACGGACAAATGCCTACCTTTCTTCAAAACACTAAAGAAAGCCTTTGTCTAGACTGACGAATGTGAGGCAACATTCCAAGAACTCAAGTGTTACTTGAGCAATCCACCCCTCCGTCCAAGGAGGGGGAAAACCTGCATTTGTACTTGGCAACATTAGCTACAACCGTAAGCGTAGCCTTGATTCGATAAGAGGACAAGAAATAGCTCCCAGTTTACTACGTCAGCCAAGCTTTCCAGGGGCAAAAGCCAAATACCCAAGAATTGAGAAGATTGCATTCGCATTGGTAGTAGCTTCGCGCAAGCTGTGACCGTACTTTCAGGCGAATCCCATTTTGGTAATGACAGACCAACCCATTAAAAAGTCCATGAACAAGCTGAGGGGTGGGAGAATGGTCTAGTGGACGATTGAGCTTAGCCAGTTCGACATTGAATACCACCCCAAGACAGCAATTAAGGCGCAAGCTTTGGCGGACTTCATTGCTGAGTTCACCCTCCCAGACAAGGATAGCCACTCTGACGAGATAGAGCGTTGGACGATACAGATCGACAATTCGTCCGCCCAAAAAAGGGAAGGAGCAGGGGTCGACATCATCACCCCAAAAGGAGAAATGCTTAAATATGGGGTTCAGCTAAAATTCCTAGCCACCAATAATGAAGTTGAGTACGAAGAAATATTGACAGGGCTAAGGGTCAGGAAATCACTAGGAGCAAAAAACGTGCTCCTCTAGAGTGATTCTAAGTTGGTGATAGGGCAAATAAGGGATGAATATGAGACAAAGGAAGAGAGAATGCAAAAATTCCTCAGGCTGACGAAGCATTTAACACAAGAGTTTGACAAAGTGGAATTTGTGCAGATCCCAAGAAGCGAGAACATGATAGCAGATGAAATCGTGAATCTAGCATCGTCAGAAGAAGGATCAACGAGCATGGACTTGAACGTGGAAGTCTAGAAACACCCTAGTATTGAAGAAGTCCCTACATTTGTAATCCAGAGTACAAATAGCTGGATGACCCCAATCATATCCTTCCTCTAAGACGGACACCTCCCACAGGACGCCGAAGAAGCCAGGAAGGTCAGGAAGTGAGCAGCCAGATTCATGATCCTAAATGATACCCTGTACAAGAAAGGATTTTCCATGCCCTACCTGAGGTGCGTCAATGAAGCAGAAGCCAAGTACATTCTAGAAGAGATCCATGAAGGGGTTTGCGTAGACCACGTAGGCCCTAGGGCCTTGGTAAGCAAAGTTATCCAAATGGGTTACTTCTGGCCTACTATACAGGTAGATGCGAGGGAGCTCGTCAAGAAGTGCGACAGATGCTAGAGATTCGGGAATGTCCAACGCCTTCCTGCCGAGACACTGACTACGATAGCCTCCCCTTGGCCATTTGCACAATGGGGAATCGACATCATCGGTCCACTGCCACGAGGTAAGGGACAAGTAAAATTTCTACTAGTTGTCATTGATTACTTTACAAAGTGGGTTGAAGCAAAGGTTTGGTCAACCATCACTGAAGCAAAAATCCAGAGCTTCGTTTGGAAGAACATAATTTGCAAATTCGGGATCCCACGAATAATCGTATTAGACAACGGGTAGCAGTTCGATAGTCAAGGCTTTAGAGATTTTTGCTCAAGCATAAGGATCAAGAACCAGTACTCATCCCTAGGACACCTACAGGCGAATGAACAAGCAGAGGTGACAAAGCGAACACTACTCAAGATCATCAAAACCAGGCTAGATGACGCTAAGGAGGCCTAGCCTGAGGAATTTCCCAATGCCTTATGGGCTTACAGGACTATGGCAAGAACCCCGACAGGAGAAACACCCTTCAAAATCACTTACGGCACTAAAGCGGTGATTCCAGTCGAGATGGGAATAAGCAGTGTTAGACAAGAGACATTCCGAGAAGAAAGCAACGATGATCAATTAAGGATCAACTTGGATTGCTTGGACAAGACCAGAGACGAAGCCTCTAACAGGTTGACGAAGTATCAACAGAAGATGGTCGAGTACTATAACAAAAGAGTGAAGCTCAGACGACTCAAAGTAAGGGACCTTGTTTTACGCAGAGTTACCCCGGCAACCAAGGACCTAACCCAAGGGAAACTCGGTCCAACCTAGGAAGGACCCTACCGAGTCGTCCACTACTCAAGGCAAAGCAGTTACCACCTGGAGACCTTAGACGAATAGAGACTTCCACGACCATGGAACATTAAGCACTTAAAGAAGTACCATCAATAGATGTAACAAACAAATTGTATTCGTTTTTGAGAAGTAATAAAAGGATTATTTAGCCAATGACCTAACTCTAGCAAACTTAGCAGCCCAAAAACCCAAAAATGGCTAAGTAACAAGATTCCGCATAGACAAATGTAAGTTACCGACGAAGCCAAGAATGACAAGATCCCTTAAATGGGTGTAAGTCACAAAGAAAATGGCTAAGTAGCAAGATTCCGCATAAATGGATGTAAGTTACTAACGAGGCCAAGAATGATAAGATCCCTTAAATAGGTGTAAGTCACAAAGAAAATGGCTAAGTAACAAGATTCCGCATAGACAGATGTAAGTTACCAACGAAACCAAGAATGACAAGATCCTTTAAATGGGTGTAAGTCACAAAAAAAAAAAAAATGGCTTAAGTAACAAGATTCCGCATAGACGGATGTAAGTTAATGACGAAGCCTAGAATGACAAGATCCCTGAAACAGGGTGTAAGTCGCACAAATCGGTTAAGTAACAAGATTCCGCATAGACAGATGTAAGTTACTAACGAAGGCAAATGAATAGCCAAACCTCTTAGTAAGGGTGAATCACGAAGAGCAGCCAAGGGACCAAGTTCCACCTAAACGAAGTAAAAATTATTGACGGATCAACGAGGCAGAAGGAGTAGCTAAAGGAATGAGGTAAGCAAAGATCACACAAAAACGAGAATACAGACAAGTAAGTACATAATCATAGATATAATTAAAAGCCCAAAAACAACGGGCACCATTGTTTCCATACGCAATTAGAAGCCCATAAACACTGGGCTAAAAAAAATCGTTCTTAAATTAAAGACATTTTTCTTAAAGTAGAATTAATAAGCCCAAAACACATAGGGCACCTAAAAAAATATATATAAAAAAAACATATGGAAGAAGTTATGAAGAAACAGCAGGTTCAGGCATTTGGAGGAGGCAGAGGGGCATCCTCAAGAGTATCACCCTTAAGAGTGGTGGACTGAGAAGCTTCATCAGCCGTCATCTCCTTGTCCACTTCTTTGAGGTCCAAATTCTCCAAATCTACTCCAGCTGGATGCTTCACGAGATACCGCCTCAGGAGCTCGAAGCCCTTGAAGTACCAACTGAAGAGGATGGTGTTGTACTCCTCCGTCATCTGGAAGGCTTCCACGGACTTCGCAGCAATCATCTTCAGCTTTTCCTTCACGGCCAAGAGCTACTCGTCCTTCTCCGAGACAAGCTGCTTTTCCACCCTCAGCTCGTTGGAGAGACCCTTAGCCTACTCCTTGATGGTGCTAGCCTCTCCCATAGCAATGATCAAATCCTTCTTTAGTTTGGAATTTTCTGCCTCCAAGACCTCTACCCGTGACACCGCCAATGACACCTTCGCCTCCTGGGTAAGAAACTCCGAGGTAATGTGAAGGCTCTCCCTTAGCACCTACAAAAGAAGAGCCAGATATCAAAAAAAAAAAGAAAAAAAAAGAAAAAAGAGGAAAGATGAATTTGCACAAGTACACTACCTACACAAGCTTGTGAAGATGATGGCTCACAACCTCGTTGGGAGATGAGCCTAAGAACACTTTCATGTCCTCGGCAGTAATGATCTCTTGCGCACTCGCCAACGCAGCCCCAGCATTGTCCCAAACATCAGACGAATGAGAATCAGCCTTATCCTTCCCCTTATCGCTGTGCACGACCTCTTCCTCTGGGGGACGATCTCTTCAACAGAGGTAGCCGAGGAGGCTGTCTTCATTGTCTCAGTCCCAAAGGTGGCTGGAGTACTTGGAGTGACATAGGCCCCTTTATCTGTCACACGAACACCCCTGGTTCCAATATTAGAAAGGCGCTCGTTCTTCTTAGCCTTCATTCGTGCATACATCCCATGATTAAATTTTTTCGTCATTCCTGCAAAAGGAAAATACTTACAAAAAAATAGAAGAAGAAAAAGGAAAAAAGGACAACACAGACGAGCTCAAACAAATACTTACTCTTTTTTTGCTCGATGTCTATGTTTCGCATGACAAGGGTAGATGGTTCTGGGCCGAGGCAATAACAAGCTAGAGTCCGCAGATTTACCAGATCGTCAAAATCTTCGATCGTCTTCGCATACTCGATGGCTTTTTCTCAACCCTCTCCTTATACCTGCTCTTAAGCTTGGGCTATCTCTTAACTGCACAAGACAATGAACAAAAAAGTTAGTGATGATAAAAAGAACACAGAAATTAAAGGTTAGAAGGTTTAGAAGAAATAACAACGCACCTAAAATCAGGGTTCTCCACCAACGGAGCAATCTAGGGAGATCACCCCAAACTTTGTCAGAGGGAGTCTCCCACTCATCCCCGGACACAAAAAAGAACCAGGACTTCTAATGTCTGAAGGACGACGGCAGGTCCGGACAATCCTAGTCCTCCTCTCCCAAGGCACCAGTTCGTAGTACCCATGCTCCTTAGGCCACTTTAATTGGTACAGGTAAACAAGCTCGTCCACCCTAATCATATCCCCGTCTATAGCAACCAACCATATTTCCATATAGCTGACCACTATTCTCCACGAATTAGGCATAAGTTGCTCGGGAGCAATACCAAAATGTCCTAAAAGCTCCATAATAAATGGGTGGACGGGTAATCTAAGCCCACTCAGGAAGGCAGCTTCATAGAAGCACACCTCCCCAGGCGAAAAGTGGCAAGCTCGTTCCTCCTCATGAGGAAGACAAACCCTAACCCTATCTGGAAATTAAAATCTATCCTTAAACCTAGAGAGTGTCTCCCTGTCCAAACCACACACCTCCTTAAGGGCATGAAAAGCCCTAACCACTTAAGGAACGGAAACGGCAGTGGTCCCCTCCGCGGGGTCGCCACTAGATGACAACCCAGTCTCAAGTTCGCTCGATCTCACCTCAGACATTACCCCTTTCTCACTCACCAAACTCTCAAACCAACTGATTGATTGACAAAGCACAGGAAGCAACTCACCCAATGCAACACCTAAACCACTACCCTCAAAGACAAAATTTCCAACTGAAGAACGAAAAGTACCTAAAGAGGCCCCCAAACGCACAAAAAAGAAGGAAATCAAAGGGCAAGCTACCCTAACCTCAGCACTATTGACCATGAAAACTAGAAAATAGAAGTAAAGAAGGGAATCCTAAAAACCCCAAAACACCAAAAACAAACATGCAAAAAACAGAGAAAAATGAAAAATCAGAAATTTGTCATAATCTATACCATAAAAGAGGGAAAGTAAGAAAGACTCGAAGAAAGTCACAAAGAAAGGGTGGAGAGGAAGAAGCTCAGAGCAATGATTAGGAGTTAGAGAAAGTGAAGAGGAAAGTGAAAAGAAGAGAAGTTTAAAAACTAGGCACAAAAAACTAAAATTCAGCGGGAAAACCAAAAGCCACACCATTGGGGCATTAACTACTCCAGTTAGAACACGCCACATGGCCACGTTGCATGTGGCGCCGCCACTACGCATTAAATGTAGAACATAACCCCAAGAGCCACATCGGGCCAGAAAACTTTTCACCTTCCGATGGTCGTCCTGACACGCCATGACGACCACGGAACCCAGGGGGCAACTGATGGGACTGATGAGATCACTCCTTGGATGCACTTATTAAACACCATCGTCCACCTACAAATCGATATGGACGAGGGCAGACAAATCTTTAATAAGAGAATTCAACGCCTTAGACAGTTACTAACTAGTTGTCAGACCGTTGGAGCCTCATCAAGACCTGCATTAACAAGCTCTAAGGTGTTACAAGAAAAGCATTAAAACCACAATCAAGGCCCCAACGGCTAGGAACTGCAAAGACTATATATACATATTCATTACAAACACAGAGGGTACACAACTCGAACCAAAAAGAAATACTTTTACACTTCTCATTTTATTCTCAAGGGATTTCTAGATACTAACTTAAGCATCAGAGACATTGTGGCAGGCGCCACACTAGTGTCCACCTCAGGGAAGTTTTAGTCCCATTTTGCAGGAACAGTGATGAAGTCTCGGCATCATCTGGAAAGATATACTCGACTGACGAATAGACTTCATCAGTAATAAATATTAGATATTACATTTGAGATTACAACAATATTAGCATAATATGTGATGATGCCGAAAATCGTCAGTAAGCCACACGGTTCTCACGTGCTCCCGATGAAGAACCTACACAACACAAAAGCTGAAGACCTAAAGAGGAGTACCAGTGTGGTACTAGCCAAATACCTTCTGACGGTCAAGTTAGAGAAAATCTCTTCTTCGCAACTCTAAAGTGCTAGAGCCGAGGTGAATTATGCGTACCTTGGTTTATGAGGACTTTGGGGTATTTATAGTACTGTAGGGCCGAAATAAGAGCCTTGGCGAGGAAGTACTTTCCTTCTAGGAGAGTATTTTGTGGATTTTAGTATCACCTAGAGTTCTTTTTCTTATAGAGATCTTCTCAATTAGGGTCAAACGTGTAGCGCAAGAACTTTCCTTATACACGTATACGTGGGGGGCAAGCTAGGTTATGGATGAAGGTTTGCTCATCGCCCTCAGCTTTTCCCTCCGTCTGTGTTTCCTTCCTAAGGTCGTCAGCTTATGTAGCTGCTCCCGGAAAGGTCGTCAACTCAAAATCTCCAGCCTTATCTCATCAGCTTTCTCCCTTCAACCTTGATCTCATCATCTTGTTCCCTTCAGCCTAATGCCGTCATATATGAGGCAGAGCCACAATCGTCAAAGGAAGGTGGTTCAATGACCAAAGCTGACGGACTCGTTACTACCGTCCCCTTCTTAAGGTGTTAGGAGCTAGTTGTTAAATCACCCTCATTAGCTGCTCCCTATTCCATGATCCCGTCAGCTATAGCTGACGGGTTATGGAGTTGACGTTGTTGGGAAGCCATTCATGCGTGGTAATTCGAGCCATCTTTATTAAATGGTGGGACACATGGCATGGATTGATTGGCTCCGTGCTTGGACGAGCGTGTAGCTTCATCTTCCGTGCCCTCTTTCGCCTACATATATATATATATATATATATATATATATATATATATATATATATATATATATATATATATATTTCATTTCCCCTCTTATTTCCAACTTTTCACACCTTGCTGATTTCGAGAGAGAGAGCGTCACCTCTGAACTTCGTCTCATTCGCTGATCTTCTGACTCTGTCAACTAAATTGCCGCCAACGTCTTAGGACCATCCTTTTACTCGAGGATTCTTTTAACTGTAAGTTATTTTCCTTTATTTTACCTTCTTTTATTTTTTCTAGTAGTGCCTTTTAGTGAGGTCGTTGGCCCAGGTTCTTAGAATAAACCCGTCGTTTGTAGGTAGTCAGATGTCTAGGGAGGCGACGAGTGAACAATCGTCGATTCGCAAAGTAGCGGGTTACGACGATGTCTTCCAATCAGGCCGTGAGCCCGAGGAGGGTCTATCCCAGTCATCAGAAAGGGAAACGTCAACCCATTCTTCTGACAAAGAAGTAGGGAGTTCTAGAGAAGGTGAGGTGAGTGAGGACAGTGAAAAGGAGGAAAGGGTAGGTGACGAAGACCAAAGGACCAATGAAGAGGAAAAGGAAAGAACCAGTGACGGAGGTAGGAATGATGGTGACAAGGAAACCTTAGAGAGTACCTCGGGAGCTTCTGGTTACAATCGTCCTTTTATCCTACCCCCAGAATGGTCTGTCAACCAATTTTCTCTGACGATGTCGAAAAATATTTTCAAAAATTTGCGGGCCCATTATCAGATACCAGACGATATCCCAATTCGCCTCCCCGAAGAGGGTGAGAGATGTTATTTGGGACGAACTACGGACATTGGTATGTATGATGCAATGTTCGCTGCCGGATTAAAATTACCACTGACGGCCTTACACCGTCAGCTGGCTAACTTTCTGGGAATATCTGTTAGCCAGATTACCCCCAACTCCTGGCGAACATTCATTGGTACCGAGATCCTGTGGGGTCTTCTGAGTGGTGGGAATCGTCAATTAACCCTGGACGAGTTCTTTTGGTGCTACCGTCCTCAGAACATCTCCTCGTCAAAGGGGATATATCATTTTGCAGTAAGGGAGAAAGAGTTAAAGTTGGTATCGGACATGCCCGATTCTAATAGAAAGTGGAAGGAAAGATACTTTTTTGTAGAGGGGACAAACTGGGTATGCCATCAGGAGGAGTGGGAGTCAATGCCTCATGGTTTTTTTGACAACACCTGGGCATATGTTAGGAACTCAGGTCGACCCTATCTGCTTTTTTACTTTGTCTGCCTATTTGGTTCCTAACCCCGTCTCCTTTTCTTTTTAGCTAACGCCCGTCCACGTATTACCGCGGAACAAGAGGATTTCATCCATTGAGTGACGGCTATTCCCTTGGACGAGCGGAAGTGTCGGGACCTAATCACATTGATGAGAATCAACAAGCATTCAAGGATCCATTGCATGTTCTAGTTGGGCCTATTACAAGAGCAAGATCCAAGAAGATCCAAGAAGCACTTAATGGGCTGATTCAAGAGATTTGGGCTGATTCTAACGCAGGATGTTCCAAGCTTGGCCCAAAGGAAGATGAAAGTGTAGTAAATTTAATTCAAGCTATTTAGGGCTGATCTGACTTAATTGAAAGTGATTTATGGCATGAATTAATGGCTGATTGACTTTCCAGCTCAGTATCAGTTAAGGCAGATTTTTTCCTATTTTGGATCTGCTAATTTCAGACCAAATCAGCTTTTATTTAGGGTTTTATTATTTAGTACGTTTTTTAAGTATTTTCCTTGTTTTTAGGTGCATTTAATGCTTTTTAGGTCAAACTTGATTCCTGATATGGTAAGGTATCAATTAGGAGTTATTTCAGAATATATTTTCTTGTCTGTCAAGTTTTGTGGAGTCCTTAAATAGGCTCTGAAGTCTGTAAACGTTTTTGAGAAAATTATTGAATAAAATTCAGAAAATGTGAGGCTTTGCTCTCTTTTGGTTCTTCAAGAACTGTGAACTTATCAAGGATTCTTCCTTGTGGCGTTCAAACTTTATACCTTTGGTTCGTGATTCTTTATAATCATTGGGTCAAGGTCAACTTATACCTTTGGTTCGCGTTTCGATTATAAACGTTGGGTCAGGGTTTCTATCAAATATCTGATTTTTAGCTTTCCTGGGTTAAATATTCCAATATTTTTGTTGGGTCTCAAAGCGTGTCGATTGAGGTTCGCATCATTTGGTATCAGAGCACAGGTTCTAAAATCAGTTTTCTATCTCTTTATCTTTTATTTCCTGTTATCATCCTATCCTGTTTCTGTTGTGTTCTTCATTCATCGTTCTTATTTTTTTTGTTTTTATTGAAGTGCACTAGGTTAAAAAAGACATCTGAAAGGAAATAGCAAAAAAAAAAAAAAAAAAAAAAATTTGTTTGTAGCTTCAGTTCTCTCTGACCAAAATATTGTTTTCTTTTGTCTTCTTCGTTTGATTTGGTATTTCTGTCATATCTTCTTACCATTGGTATTTG
Organism: Castanea sativa; assembly: GCF_040712315.1. NCBI lineage: Eukaryota > Viridiplantae > Streptophyta > Magnoliopsida > Fagales > Fagaceae > Castanea > Castanea sativa. The sequence continues at coordinate 33,920,990 of NC_134015.1, read as the reverse complement.
TTTTAACACTACAAGTTGAATTTCTTGATCAAGTTTGTTAGTTCATTGCAGAACTGAAAAGGCGAAGCTACGAGTGGAAAAAGGCAAGAGAGTGTGAGACTAATATCGGGAAAAAGCCAATTTAAGAGTGAAACACGAGTGGGAGTGACATAATTTGAGTGCAAACACGTGAGGGAGTGTTGTGAGGAATTATTTCTAACAATTCTCTGTTGTTTCAAAAGTATGTCTTTCAGGTGTGAAACATCAAATAGGGAAGGAGGGGAGGAGTCGTCCATCATTTTACAGGCTATGCAATAACAATTTGAACGCATGAACGTGTTGTTTAATGAGATTCGGGATCGGATGGATAGGCAAGACACTGTTATTGCTACTTTGCGTGAGGAGCGTCCCCAAAGAGGCCCTAATGCTAGAAGGCAAGAAAGGCGTTCTCACATGAATGATTCTGATGACTGCCACGAGGATGAGTTTGAAGATGAAGAAGATCAAGCTTCACTGAACAATGAAGGCAGGTTTGTGCCAAGGAGAGAAAGGCGTGGTGGAGGTTTCCGAAGAGATCCAAGATGGCAAGATGGGACTGACAGGAACCTAGGAAACATAAAAATGAAGATACCTACATTCCAAGGGAAAAATGATCCAGAAGGAGAAACCATGAGTGACCTATTGAGAGTTGGGAGGAAATGAAGGCAATCATGAGAAGGCGGTTTGTTCCTAGTCACTACTATAGGGACTTGTATCAGAAATTACAGAGTCTTACTCAAGGTTATAGGAGCGTGGATGACTACCACAAGGAGATGGAGATTGCCATGATTCGAGCAAATGTAGAGGAGGATAGAGAAGCTACCATGGCAAGGTTTCTGAATGGGCTGAATCGTGACATTGCCAACGTGGTGGAGTTGCAGCACTACGTGGAGTTGGAGGACATGGTGCACATGGCAATAAAGGTGGAACGATAGCTTAAAAGGAAAGGAACTCGGTCATTTCAAAATTTGGGCTCCTCTACTTCATGGAGGTCAAATGGGAGGAAAGACGAAGGGGCTGTTTTCAAGTCCAAAGCCGAACCACAAAAAAGGAGAGATGAAGCTCCCAGTGTCAACAAAGGTAAAAATGAATCCCAGACTCGTAATCGTGATATTAAGTGTTTTCGTTGTTTGGGAGTAGGTCATATTGCTTCACAATGCCCAAATAAGAGGACCATGATCGCACGTATTGATGGAGAGGTGGAAACTGAAAGCGAGGAAGATGATGACCAGATTCCATCACTTGAGGATGCTTGTGATGATGAAGTGGAGTATCCAGTGGAGGGTGAGTCGCTTGTTGCAAGGCGTGCTTTAAGTGCCCAAGTCAAAGAGGATGACATGGAACAACAAAGGGAGAACATTTTTCACACTAGCTGCCACGTTAACAACATGTATGTAGTATGATTATAGATGGAGGGAGTTGTACTAATGTGGCTAGCACTACTTTAGTTGAAAAATTGAATTTACTTACCTTGAAACATCTTAGACCATATAAGTTGCAGTTGTTGAATGATTGTGGAGAAGTTAAGGTAAATAAGCAAGTACTGGTTTCTTTTTCAATTGGGAGGTACAAGGATGAAGTACTTTGTGATGTTGTTCCAATGCAAGCGGGTCACATTTTATTGGGCAGGCCATGTCAGTTTGACAGGAGAGTCAATCATGATAGGTTCAAGAATAGGTATTCTTTTGTTAAAGATAGTAAAACCATTACTCTTGTACCGTTGACTCCGAGACAAGTGTATGAAGATCAAGTGAAACTGAAAAGAGAAAATGACTTGAAAAATTGTGAGATTGAGAATGCAAAAAAAGATGATGAGAAAGAGAGTGAAAGAATAAAAGAGTGTGAACAGAAAAAAGAGA
>NC_134015.1:33901613-33914113 GCF_040712315.1 Castanea sativa | reverse complement strand
TCAATGTATTGTTTTATATTTGAGGCATATCTCTCTCTTCTATCCAAGTTAAAAACCACTTGCTAGTAATGAGCCCGTCAGCCTATGGGTGACGATGTCCTCTTTCTGCTAATTATCAAAATAATAATGGCGTCAGCTTACTTTTAGCTGAAACTTCGAGCCGTTTTTATCTATCCGTCAGCCTTATGGGCAATGGCGTCAGATTTTCATTTGTTTTAACAACTTACTTTAGCTTACTTATGCCTGTCAGCCTTTTATGGCGTCAGCTTTCTTAGCTGATTCAATATAACTTATTTGTTTGCCATATATCCGTCATTTTTACGAGCAACGACGTCAACTTTCTTCATTTTACAGGCAACGGCGTCAGCTTTCTTTTAGCTGATTAATAACTTATTTTAAGTCGCCGTCATATACTCGTTAGCCTCTAGGGGTAACGGTGTCAGCTTTCTCGGCTGACAAACTTATTTAAAATTTTTTTTATATACCCATCACTTTATATGTGACAGCGTCAGCTTTCTCGGCTGACACTTGTGGGTGACGAGTTCAGCTTTCCTCTTTACTGATTATTCATCAGCTTCATGGATTTTAGCAAGTTTATTTATTTTGTAGGTTTTATAACAGATTTGTCCTCTTTTTGGACGTTATACTGAACCCGTCTGCTTATTGTCCTCATCCACTTTGTGGCCTTGGTAGTAGATTCGTCCACTTTGTGGACTTAGAGATAAGGTCGCCCATTTTGTGGACTTGGCGATAAGATCGCCCACTTTGTGGACTTGGCGATAAGGTCGCCCACTTTGTGGACTTGGCGATAATGTCGCCCACTTTGTGGACTTAGCGATAAGGTCGTTCACTTTGTGGACTTGGTAGTAGATTCGTCCATTTTGTGGACTCAAAAGATAAGGTCTTCCACTTTGTGGACTTTAGTGATAAGGTCGTCCACTTTGTGGACTTGGCAATGCTGTCTTCTTGAAGACATGACAAATTTACTAGTCGTTTCTGAATAAAACTCCTCTTATTATAATGAATGCATAAGTAGAACATTGTTCCAAAAAGAATAAACTTTCAGCCCTTTGGGCTTAGAATGTATTGTAGACAAGAATAAACTAGGACAAATAATTAAAAGACATAAACTGGAAATGAGGAGTAGTATTCTTCATGCTATCTTTTACTGGTAGCACTTCCTGAGATGCTCGGCGTTCCATGGGTGGCATAGCCTCTGCCCGTCAAGTGTCTCTAAGTGATAGGTGCCCTTCCTTAGCCATGATGTTATCTTGTAGGGTCCTTCCTAGTTTGGGCCAAGCTTTCCTTGTGCGGGATCTCTAGCGGCGCCCATCTGATGAGGACACAATTTACTGTTTAATTATTGTAATTTATTATTTTTGGTATTTTTATGTAAAAACGTTATTTTAGGTTTAGGTGATTTAATTCCTTGTTTTTAGGTGCATTTAATGCTTTTTAGGTCAAATTTGATTCCAGATATAGTAAGGTATCAATTAGGAGTTATTTTAGAATATATTTTCTTGTCTGTCAAGTTTTATGGAGCCCTTAAATAGGCCTTATGCTTGTAAACGTTTTTCATAGAATATTATGGAATAAAAATCAGAAAAGGTGAGGCTTTGCTCTCTTTTGGTTCTTCAAGAACTGTGAACTTATCAAGGATTCTTTCTTGTGGCGTTCAAACTTTATACCTTTGGTTCGTGATTCTTTATAATCATTGGGTCAAGGTGAACTTATACCTTTGGTTCGCGTTTCGATTATAAACGTTGGGTCAGGGTTTCTATCATAAATCTGAATTTTAGCTTTCTTGGGCAAGTATTCCAATATTTTTGTTGGGTCTCAAAGCGTGTCGATTGAGGTTCGCATCATTTGGTATTAAATATTCCAGTATTGTTTGTTGGGTCTCAAAGCATGTCGATTGAGGTTCGCATCATTTGGTATCAGAGCACAGGTTCTAAAATCAGTTTTCTATCCTTTTATCTTTTATTTCCTGTTATCATCCAAAAAAAAAAAAAAAAAGAGATGGTAATTATTGAGAACATTGTGGAAGATTCAATTGAGGTTAATTATGAGGATGAGTCCACAACTCACAATCCTCTAGTCTCAATTGATTTGTTGAAGATGACTATTCAATTTGTTGATTTTCTTGGAGTAGAAAATTTTAATTTTATTATCAACCCTTTGTTGATTGATGTTGCAAATAAATTGAAAGTAGATGAGAAGAAATTTTCTGCTACACTTTATGAAGGATTCAAGTTTCATAACAGGATCAAGTCATTAAAGCATTCGAAGTATTTGTTTATTTGGAGTGGAAGATTTCAGATTTCAAAGATGAACTCGAGGACGAGTTTGTTTCAAGTGGAGGGTACGATGAGGACACAATTTACTTTGTTTAATTATTGTAATTTATTATTTTTGGTATTTTTATGTAAAAACGTTATTTTAGGTTTAGGTGATTTAATTCCTTGTTTTTAGGTGCATTTAATGCTTTTTAGGTCAAATTTGATTCCAGATATAGTAAGGTATCAATTAGGAGTTATTTTAGAATATATTTTCTTGTCTGTCAAGTTTTATGGAGCCCTTAAATAGGCCTTATGCTTGTAAACGTTTTTCATAGAATATTATGGAATAAAAATCAGAAAAGGTGAGACTTTGCTCTCTTTTGGTTCTTCAAGAACTGTGAACTTATCAAGGATTCTTTCTTGTGGCGTTCAAACTTTATACCTTTGGTTCGTGATTCTTTATAATCATTGGGTCAAGGTGAACTTATACCTTTGGTTCGCGTTTCGATTATAAACGTTGGGTCAGGGTTTCTATCATAAATCTGAATTTTAGCTTTCTTGGGCAAGTATTCCAATATTTTTTTTGGGTCTCAAAGCGTGTCGATTGAGGTTCGCATCATTTGGTATTAAATATTCCAATATTGTTTGTTGGGTCTCAAAGCGTGTCGATTGAGGTTCGCATCATTTGGTATCAGAGCACAGGTTCTAAAATCAGTTTTCTATCCTTTTATCTTTTATTTCCTGTTATCATCAAAAAAAGAAAAAAAAGAAAAAAAAAAGATGGTAATTATTGAGAACATTGTGGAAGATTCAATTGAGGTTAATTATGAGGATGAGTCCACAACTCACAATCCTCTAGTCTCAATTGATTTGTTGAAGATGACTATTCAATTTGTTGATTTTCTTGGATTAGAAAATTTTAATTTTATTATCAACCCTTTGTTGATTGATGTTGCAAATAAATTGAAAGTAGATGAGAAGAAATTTTCTGCTACACTTTATGAAGGATTCAAGTTTCATAACAGGATCAAGTCATTAAAGCATTCGAAGTATTTGTTTATTTGGAGTGGAAGATTTCAGATGTCAAAGATGAACTCGAGGACGAGTTTGTTTCAAGTGGAGGGGTCTGATGAGGACACAATTTACTGTTTAATTATTGTAATTTATTATTTTTGGTATTTTTATGTAAAAACGTTATTTTAGGTTTAGGTGATTTAATTCCTTGTTTTTAGGTGCATTTAATGCTTTTTAGGTCAAATTTGATTCCAGATATAGTAAGGTATCAATTAGGAGTTATTTTAGAATATATTTTCTTGTCTGTCAAGTTTTATGGAGCCCTTAAATAGGTCTTATGCTTGTAAACGTTTTTCATAGAATATTATGGAATAAAAATCAGAAAAGGTGAGACTTTGCTCTCTTTTGGTTCTTCAAGAACTGTGAACTTATCAAGGATTCTTTCTTGTGGCGTTCAAACTTTATACCTTTGGTTCGTGATTCTTTATAATCATTGGGTCAAGGTGAACTTATACCTTTGGTTCGCGTTTCGATTATAAACGTTGGGTCAGGGTTTCTATCATAAATCTGAATTTTAGCTTTCTTGGGCAAGTATTCCAATATTTTTGTTGGGTCTCAAAGCGTGTTGATTGAGGTTCGCATCACCATCACTTTCCTTAAAACGAGGTCTCCGACTTTGAAGTCTCGGTGTTTGACTCGGGAGTTGTAGTGTTTGGCCATAAGGTCCTGGTATCGTGCGAGTCTCTGCTCAGCCATCGCCCTGACCTCGTCAGCTAGATCAAGCTGTAGACATAGCTCTTCGTCATTTCTTCCCTTGTCGTGATTGTCCACCATGTAGCTCGTGAGTCCAATCTCGGCTAGGATGACCGCTTCACTCCCATATGTTAGCTGGAACAGAGTTTCTCCCGTAGGAGTCCTTACTGTCGTTCTGTATGCCCATAGTACGCTGGGCAGCTCCTCAGGCCAAATGCCCTTTGCCCCCTCGAGCTGAGTCTTGATGATTCAAAGCAAGGATCGGTTCGTGACTTCAACTTGTCCGTTCGCTTGAGGATGGGCTGGGGAGGAATAGTGGTTCTTGATTCCTATCTCTAAGTAGAAGGCTTGGAAGGAGTCGTTGTCAAATTGCTTACCGTTGTCCGAGATCAAGACCCTTGGAATTTCGTACCTACAAATAATGTTTTTCCATACGAAACTCAGTACGTTCTTTTCAGTGATCGTGGCTAAGGCTTCAGCTTTGACCCATTTGGTGAAGTAGTCGATGCCGACAACGAGAAACTTCAGCTGTCTTGCTGCTATTGGGAATGGTCTCACGATATCCAACCCCCACTAGGCGAATGGCCATGGGGCGGTTTATAGGGTCAATTCTTCCGTCGACTGTCTAATGATATTGCTGAACCTTTGATATTTGTCGCAAGCTTTTACATAAACCTAGGTGTCATTTTGCATTGTCGGCCAGTAGTATCTGGCCTGAATCAACTTATGTACCAATGACCGCGACCCTGAATGGTTGCTGCATATCCACTCGTGTACTTCTCTCATGACATAGTCTGCTTCTTCAGGGCCTAAACATCTCAAGTACGGTTGGGAGAAACCCCTCTTATACAGGACGTCCTTCATCAAGACAAACCGCGCTGACTGGACCTTCAGCTTCCTTGTGGCCTCCTTCCCGTTAAGCAGCATACCATCTTTTAAGTAGGAGATCGGGGGGTGGTCCAATTGTTTTCGGAACCAATCTCCTGTATATTGACAACGTCTATTAGTGGTGAAGGCTGAATAAAAGAGAGTACCTTGTCGAGGGTGATCATAAACTCTGCTAACGCGGTTTTGGCAAGACGGTCGACCTGCTCATTTTCTCCTCTTGGGATTTGGACTATCTTGGCCTGCAGCTCATCTACCCTCCTCTTCGCTTACTCCCAGTACTTCTTCATCTTTTCGCCCTTGCACTCATACTCGTCGTTCACTTGGCTTGTGACGACCTGGGAGTCGTAGTGAACAACCATGTTCGCGGCCCCAACATCCTTGGCGAGGTCTAAACCGGCTATCAGGGCTTTCGTACTTAGCTTCATTATTAGTTGTAGGGAAATCAAAATGAATCATACATTCGATCTCATCGCCTTCTGGAGATTTAAGTACAATCCCTACTCCACCAGCCTTCTCGTTGGACGACCCATCTGTAAAAACGCTCCATTGGGGATTTTCTACCTCCTCGCCTTCCGCGCTGGTGAACTCCGCAATGAAGTCGGCGACTGCTTGTCCCTTAATGGCGGTGCGGGGGCGATATTGTATGTCAAATTCGCTCAACTCTATTGACCACAATGCCATTCGGCTGGCGGCTTCAGGACTACCCATTGCTCGCCGTAAAGGCTTGTCAGTTAGGACGACCACCGTATGGGCCTGGAAGTATGGCTTGAGTTTTCGAGCTGTCGTGACTAGAGCGAAGGCGAGCTTTTCCATGGGGGGATACCTTTCTTCTGCACCATGCAGCGCCTTGCTAGCATAGTATACGGGTCTTTATGCTTTTTCGTCGTCTCTGACTAAGGCCGCACTGACGGCGGCTGGAGAGATAGCTAGATAAAGGAATAATTCTTCTCTTGGTTGTGATGGACTTAGTAGTGGTGGTGAAGAGAGGTAGGCCTTTAGGTCCTCGAATGCTTGCTGACATTTAGCCGTCCACTCAAAAGACCTCTTCAGCGTACGAAAGAATGGTAGACATTTATCCGTTGCCCTGGATACAAATCTATTAAGCGCGGCGATCTTGCCATTAAGGCTTTGTACCTCTTTCACGTTTCTAGGAGGCGCCATTTCCATTATAGCCCGGATCTTGTCTGAGTTAGCCTCAATGCCCCTTTGGGATACCATGTATCCCAAGAATTTTCCCGCCGTTACTCCGAAGGCACACTTGTCTAGATTAAGCTTCATGTTGTAGGAGCGGAAAGTATCAAAGGTTTCCCTAAGATCCTCCAAGTGATCACCTTCCCTTCGGCTTTTTACTAGCATGTCATTGACATACACCTGGACATTTCTGCCAATCTGTTGTGCGAACATCTTGTTCATGAGTCTCTGATACGTCGCGCCCACGTTCTTTAAACCGAACGGCATGACCCTATAACAAAAAAGGCCTTGGCTTGTTACGAATGAGGTTTTCTCCCAGTCACTTTCGTCCATCTGGATCTGGTTGTATCCGAAAAATGCGTCCGTGAAGCTCAATAATTGGTGTTAGGCTGTAGAGTCCACCAGGAGGTCGACCTGCGGGAGGGGGTAGCTATCTTTAGGGCATGCTTTGATTAGGTCTGTGAAGTCTACACACATTCTCCATTTCCCGTTACTTTTCTTGACCATCACGACGTTCGCCAGCCAATCAGGGTAGTAAACTTCCCTAATGAAACCTGCCTCTAGTAGTTTGCGGACCTCTTCAGCCACTGCCCGATCTCTCTCTTGAGCGAACACCCGTTTCTTCTGGCGGACGGGGGGAAAGGAAGGCAACACATTCAACCTGTGCACCATGACTGATGGGCTGATTCCTGGCATGTGGTCGTGGCTCTAAGCGAATACGTCCCGATTTTCTTTGAGGAAGGTCGCGAGTGCCTGACGTACCGTCGGGTCTGCAAGGGTGCCGATCTTGGTTGTCCGCTCTAGTTGGGATTCATCAAGAGGTACATCTTCAAGCCTCTCAACGGGCTCCGTTACTGCCCGTTGTTCTTCTATGTTCATAGCCTGAAGGTGGTCGTCCATCTCCATCATGGCTACGTAACATTCGCATGTGGCCACTTGATCTCCTCTCAACTCTCCTACTCCATAATCAGTAGGGAACTTTACCATCAAATGGTAGGTTGAGGTTACAGCCTTCCATGAGTTAAGGGTTGGACGTCCTATGATGGTGTTGTAGGCTGATGAGCAATCGACTACGAGGAATGCTACATTCTTGGTGATCTGTTGTGGGTAGTCTCCAACGGTTACTGCCAAGGTGACGACGCTAAGGGGAAATACCCTCGTTCCTCCAAAGCCGACGAGCGGGGTGTTAGTCGGAACTAGCCGCTCCCTATCAATCCCCATTTGTTGGAAAGCCGGGTAGTATAAGATGTTTGCCGAGCTTCCGTTGTCGACGAGGACTCAGTGCATGTTGTAATCTCCTGCCTGTATGGTAACGACGAGCACGTCATCATGGGGGTGGTGAAGACTTCGTGCATCTTCTTCTGAGAATCCAATGAAAGGATTGTCAATCCGCGACATTTTGGGTATGGAACCCGTCAGCTGTATGTTCTGAACCGTTCTGAGGTATGTCTTCCGGGCTTTTTTCGATAACCCAACGGCCGTGGTGCCTCCTATAATCATCCTTATTTCTCCTAGGGGCTGTCTGGGACGCTTATTCTCCCATCGGGGAGCTTGATCTTGTGGTGGGTCCGTTCTCTCCTTGCTAACGAACCTTTGTAGCCTCCCTTGTCTAATGAGAGCTTCTATTTGTTGCTTCAGGTCGTAACAGTCAGCTGTGTCATGACCATGATCCTGGTGAAAGCGGCAGTATTTGTCCCTTGACCTCTTGTTGGGATCCCCCTTCAACTTGCTGGGAAAGGTCAAGGCTCCTTCATCTTTAATCTGCGTTAGTACCTGGTCGATAGGAGTGGTCAAAGGGGTGAAACTTGTGAATCTCCCCGCGGGTGGTCTAGGGCATCGATCATCCTGTCGTTCTTCGGTTCTAGCCTTCTTTCGCCCCCTATCCGATCGTGCTTCTTCTTGTCTTTCCCTTTTTTTGGGCTTCTCTTCTCGAGTCAACAGTGCGTCTTCTGCGTTCATGTATTTGGTCGCCCGTAGAGCACATCTGACATGGTCTTTGGGTTGTTCTTATATAGGGAGAATAGGAACTTACCCTTCTGCAGTCCGTTGGTGAACGCTGCTACGAGTATCTTGTCGTCTGCTTCATCAATCGAGAGGGCCTCCTTGTTGAAACGAGCTATGTAAGACCTCAGCGTCTCGGCTTCCCGCTGCTTAATGTTCATTAGGCATGCGATGGACTTCTTATACCTGTAGCCTCAAATGAAGTGCGAGGCGAATTGGGCACTCAACTCTTTGAATGTACCAATGGAGTTGGGCGTCAGTCTACTGAACCAAATCCTCGCAGGTCCCTTCAGCCTGGTGGGGAAGGCTCTGCACATGATTGCGGCCGGCACCCCTTGAAGGTGCATCAAGGTCTTAAAAGACTCCAAGTGATCTAAGGGATCCTTAGACCCATCGTAGCTTTCTACCTGCGGCATGTGAAATTTTTGTGGAAGGGGGGAGGCACTAACAGACGCTGTGAAAGGCGAGTCGGTTCGCTGGACCAAATCATCTAGGTCGTTGGACACTCGTCCCTTGAGGGCGCTCATCATGCAGTCCATTTGTTCCTTCATCATCTGCATCTCAGCGACTATGTGAGGTGGGACAGTATCGGTGACAAACGGCCGGTTTGTGTCTTGCCACTCCGGCCTGCTAGGGGCGTTGCTGCCTTCCGGCCCTTCTTGATTCCTTCTTTCTGCGCTGGTTCCTTCTTGATCTTCTTCCTGGGTGTTAGCGTCCGCGTTCCTCTGACGCAATTGTTCTTCCAAGTCTTGGTTCTATTTGGTGAGGCGTTCCACAGCGGCGGCCAGAGTTTGGACTTGCCTCTCGAGTGCCGTCGTGTGTGGTTCGTCTCCTTGAACGTTGTTAATGGTCGCCATCGAGCGAGTGAGTACCATACAACTCTTTGTTCGGGAAGCAATAGCACAGCTTTATAAGTCGCTAAGTTGTTTCCCACAGACGGCATTAACTGATGGTGCCAAAAATCGTCAATATGCCACACGATCCTCACGTGCTCCCGATGAAGAACCTACACAACACAAAAGCTGCAAACCTTAAGAGGAGTACTGGTATGATACCGGCCAAATACCCTTTAACGGTCAAGTTAGAGAAAATCTCTTCTTCGCAACTCTAAAGTGCTAGAGCTGAGGTGAATTATGCATACCTTGGTTTATGAGGACTTTGGGGTATTTATAGTAGTGTAGGGCTGAAATAAGCGCATTGGCGAGGAAGTACTTTCCTTCTAGGAGAGTATTTTGTGGATTTTAGTATCACCTAGAGTTCTTATAGAGATCTTCTCAATTAGGGTCAAACGTGTAGCGCAAGAACTTTCCTTATACACGTACACGTGGAGGGCAAGCTAGGTTATGGACGAAGGTTTGCTCATCACCCTCAGCTTTTCCCTCCATCCGTGTTTCCTTCCTAAGGTCGTTAGCTTACGTAGCTGCTCCTGGAAAGGTCGTCAGCTCAGAATCTCCAGCCTTATCTCGTCAGCTTTCTCCCTTCAGCCTTGATCTCGTCATCTTGTTCCCTTCAGCCTAATGCCGTCTGATATGAGCCAGAGCCGCAGTCGTCAAAGGAAGGTGGTTCAATGACCAGAGCTGACGGGCTCGTTACTCCCGTTGCCTTCTTAAGGTGTCAGGAGCTAGTTGTTAAATCACCCTCATCAATATGATTACCACGTCAAGATGAGATAACAATTCCTCATTTAAAACATGCGAAGTGGAACATGTCAATTATCAAATTTTTTTTTTTTTTAAAAAAAAAAGTTAATGCTTGATGATAATTTAGTGGGCAAGCGTTTTAAAAGATTAAGAATAGAGCCCCAAGTGTTGTAAATAAATAATATTGTCCATAATTTTCAAATCCTCAAGTGTATATAAAATCTCACATTCCACGCAAGGACACATCTCATGTTATCTTACTTTTATTTCGTTGTCTTAGGTTTTTGTGTAGTCTTATGAATGTGTTGATGCAAGTAAATAACTTTCTATCTTGTAATTTCATATTTAGATATGTAATCATCATATTACCATGATTTCGAATTCTATAAGAAAGCAAGTATTATAGCATAGTTAATTGTCATTTCCTATTTGCATATCATAGCATAGTTGAATAGTTGTATCCATAGGTTTAATTGTTACTTCGCATTGCCATTATAATGGACTTAGTGTTACTAATATAGTTACCCCCGAACCCTCGATCTGAAAGAACCACTCTTGATAGAAAGGAAAGACTTTTTTGTTGAGAAAGAACAGACCCATAAACCACGCATAAATTAAAAATAAATACAAACACATACTACTTGGCCTTCTCCTCTTTGTTTTCACCCAGTCAACAGAGAATTTCTTCTTTCTCAAAAAAAAAAAAAAAGAAAAAAAAAAACAGAGAATTTCCTGTCAACCATAAAGTGCCCCCAAGCTAGTGTAAGATTTAAAAGAGCAGTTTTTTTAAATTAAAAAAAAATTTATGACCACACAGTTTGTTATAATTTGTGAAGTAATTGATCGTGAATAGTAAATTATTACTTTTACATAGATTTACAAAAAATTTTTTATCGTCGTATCAAAGTTGTGACAAAAATTGTTGTACAAAACTTTTATCCCCTAGATTTCTCTAAAATGAAAGTACATGCTAAATACCTATACAACCAATAAAATTGTTAGGGTTTTGGCCCCTACACTCAGCACATTGTCCTGTAGATCATATCCCTCTTTGAGCTCCTACTTCAGAGAGGCTCTTCATGGGACAACCATCCTAGCTAGTCTTTAAACAAATTAAATGAGATACAGGATTTGTCTAACCTTTAAGAGTACTGAAGAGCGGATCTATCCTAAATATTTATAATGCACAACCATCCATTAGGGATCAGGCTTAAAATTACCATACATTCTATCTCGAGTCAAATCATCCGGACACCAACTCAATTAAAACATGCTTTACCAGCCCACAATTGAATTTTGATCATAATAATAATAATAATAATAATAATAATCTTAAGTTTATTAACTGAGTCACATTCATCCATTTTTAACTTCTAAAAAAAAAAAAAAAAAACCAATAATAACAGCTAGTGATATTCTATGCGAACCATGTTGAGGATTAGAAGTAAATCAGACATACGCATCTCAAAAAAGAGAAAACAGAAAATTCGATATCACTATAGATCAACAGTTCACGTGCATCATCATGATTTGAAGGTTCAGTGCCTTTTTTTTTTTTTTTTTTCAAGTTTAACCATTATTGTTGTTCTTTCAGGGCGCATCAGCATTTGGCACCTTTCTCACCATCAACGAAAAAATATAGAAATAATTTATGCTCTTCCAATCTAATTGCCTGAACTACCTTATCAAATATATGTTATTATATTGGACCTAAAAGTGGCAGCGCCTCTCACTTCGAGAATAATCGATTATATATTCTTGTTTATCTATTTTTAATACATTGTCCTCGAGACCCACATGCAATATGATAAACAAAAGATGAACGATTAAAGATGATTAGATCAAAAAAGTCTTCGCAAATCTAGAGGTAGCAACTTGCAAACGTTTTATTCTTTAAATTTTTAACTGAGTTCAATATTCTATACCAACCTTTCTTGTTTCCACATTTAAAAAATACGCAGTTTAGGTGATTCCCCACTATAGAACTTCCCTTCGGCATTCTAATTCTAAAGAAAAAATGGGATAAGAATTTTGGACGATTAAATAGCAAGATTCCATGAACGGCCAAGCTAAATTCATGTTGGGACGTACTATGGATATGTTTGGCTCCATCGTGCTTTATGCATTATCTTGGCATATAAATCAGTAATTGTGCACCGGGCACTATCGTAGGCAGTCATCAGCTTTGATAAGAATATAAAGAGAGAGATTGGGAATAATATATATATATATATATATATATATATATATATATATATATATTTTTTGTGTATATAACACTCTACAATAGAGAGCCTTTTATAGGCATAATATGTGTGAAATACAAATAATATGAGTGTACTACAAATACTATACACTAAACCCAAGCCTAATGGGCTAGACTAACGTATACTAACATTCCCCCTCCAACTCGAGGTGGCAAGGAGGAACCAACTAGAGTTTAGATATAATATCTCGAAGACAACCATGTGAGTGAGTCTTGATGAAGATATTAGCAAGTTGGTCGGCAAAGGAGATGGAGTACAAGTAGAGATTGCCTTTCTTGAGATGTTTACGAGTGAAGTGGTAGTTAATTTCAATGTGCTTGGTGTAGGCGCAATGGGAGGAGAGTACACCTAGACCAAGTGGACCAGGGCAAAGAAAAGAAATAGAGTTGCCACTTAGGTTAGGTTTAAGAACCACTGATCTACTATCAGAGCACGTGTCTGAAGTTTAAATATAGGGATGGGAAGGT
>NC_134015.1:33864113-33896613 GCF_040712315.1 Castanea sativa | reverse complement strand
AGTACTTCATCCTTGTACCTCCCAATTGAAAAAGAACCGGTACTTGCTTATTTACCTTAACTTCTCCACAATCATTCAACCACTTGCCAACTTATATGGTCTAGAGTGTGTTTCAAGGTAGGTAAATTCAATTTTTCAACTAAAGTAGTACTAGCCACATTAGTACGGCTCCCCCATCTATAATCATACTACATACCTTGTTGTTGACGTGGCATCTAGTGTGAAAAATGTTCTCCCTTTGTTGTTCTATGTCATCCTCTTTGACTTGGGCACTTAAAGCACGCCTTGCAACAAGCGACTCACCCTCCCTTTGGATACTCCACTTCGTCATCACAAGCATCCTCAAGTGATGGAATGCGGTCATCATCTTCCTCGCTTTCGGTTTCCACCTCTCCATCAATACGTGAGATCATGGTCCTCTTATTTGGGCATTGTGAAGCAATATGACCTACTCCCGAACAACGAAAACACTTAATATCACGATTACGAGTACGGGATTCATTTTTACCTTTGTTGACACTTTGAGAGCTTCATCTCTCCTTTTTTGTGGTTCGGATTTGGACTTGAAAACGGCCCCTTCGTCTTTCCTCCCATTTGACCTCCATGAAGTAGAGGAGCCCGGATTTTGAAATGACCGAATTCCTTTCCTTTTAATTGTGTCGTTCCACCTTTATTGCCATGTGCACCATGTCCTCCAACTCCACGTAGTCTGCAACTCCACCACGTTGGCAATGTCCCGATTCGGCCCATTCGAAACCTTGCCATGGCGGCTTCTCTATCCTCCTCTACATTTGCCGAATCATGGCAATCTCCATCTCCTTGTGGTAGTCATCCACGCTCCTATAGCCTTGAGTAAGACTCTGTAATTTCGATACAAGTCCACATAGTAGTGACTAGGAACAAACCGCCTTCTCATGATTGCCTTCATTTCCTCCCAACTCTCGATAGGTCTCTCATGGTTTCTCCTTGTTTCATCACAAGTTGATCCCACCATATAATAGCATAGTCGATAAACTCAATGACGGCGAGTTTTACCTTTTTCTCCTCGGAGTAGTTGTGGCACTCAAAGATTAACTCCACCTTCTTCTCCCACTCCCAAGTATGCTTACGGATCATTTTTCCCTTGGAATGTGGGTATCTTCATTTTTATGTTTCCTAGGTTCTGTCGGTCCCATCTTGCCATCTTGGATCTCTTCGGAAACCTCCACCACGCCTTTCTCTCCTTCGTACAAACCTGCCTTCATTGTTCGGTGAAGCTTGATCTTCTTCATCTTGAGAACTCATCCTCGTGGTAGTCATCGAATCATTCATGTGAGAACGCCTTTCTTGCCTTCTAGCATTAGGGCTGTTTGGGGACGCTCCTCACGCAAAGTAGCAATAACGAGTGTCTTGCCTATCCATCCGATCCGAATCTCATTAAACACCACGTTCATGCGTTCAAATTGTTGTTGCATAGCTTTGTAAAATGATGGACGACTCCTCCCTATTTGATGTTTCACACCTGAAAGACATACTTTTGAAACAACAGAGAATTGTTAGAAATAATTCCTCACAACACTCCCTCACGTGTTTGCACTCAAATTATGTCACTCCCACTCGTGTTTCACTCTTAAATTGGCTTTTTCACGATATTAGTCTCACACTCTCTTGCCTTTTTCCACTCATTGCTTCGCCTTTTCAGTTCTGCAATGAACTAACAAACTTGATCAAGAAATTCAACTTGTAGTGTTAAAACAAATACCAATGGCATGAAAAAATGAAAGAAACACTAAATCAAAGGAAGAAATACCAAATCAAAGGAAGAAGACAAAAGAAAACAATATTTTGGTCTGAGAGAACTGAAACTACAAACAAATTTTTTTTTTTTTTTTTTTTTTTTTTAGCTATTTCCTTTTAGATTTCTTCTTTTTTTTCACGTTTTTTTTTTTTTTTTTTTGGAACTGGGTGCACGATTTTAACCTAGTGCACTTCAACAAAAACAAAAAAATAAGAACGATGAATGAAGAACACAACAGAAATAGGATAGGATGATAACAGGAAACAAAAGATAAAGGGATAGAAAATTGATTTTAGAACCTGTGCTCTGATACCAAATGATGCGAACCTCAATCGACACGCTTTGAGACCCAACAAAAATATTGAAATATTTAACCCAGGAAAGCTAAAAATCAGATTTATGATAGAAACCCTGACCCAACGTTTATAATTGAAACGCGAACCAAAGGTATAAATTGACCTTGACCCAATGATTATAAAGAATCACAAACCAAAGGTATAAAGTTTGAACGCCACAAGGAAGAATCCTTGATAAGTTCACAGTTCTTGAAGAACCAAAAGAGAGCAAAGCCTCACCCTACCGAATTTTATTCAACAATATTCGAAAAACGTTTACTGACTTGAGCCTATTTAAGGACTCCACAAAACTTGACAGAGACAAGAAAATATATTCGAAATAACTCCTAATTGATACCTTACCATATCAGGAATCAAGTTTGACCTAAAAAGCATTAAATGCACCTAAAAATAAGGAAAATACCTAAAAAACGTACTAAATAATAAAACCCTAAATAAAAGTTGATTTGGTCTGAAATTAGCAGATCCAAAATAGGAAAAAATCTGCCTTAAAGCGATACAAGAGTGGAAAGTCAATCAGCCATTAATTCATGCCATAAATCACTCCCAATTAAGTCAGATCAGCCCTAAATAGCTTGAATAAAATTTAATACACTTTCATCTTCCTTTGGGCCAAGCTTGGAACATCCTGCGTTAGAATCAACCCAAATCTCTTGAATCAGCCCATTAAGTACTTCTTGGATCTTCTTGGATCTTGCTCTTGTAATAGGCCCAACTGGAACATGCAATGGATCCTTGAATGCTTGTTGATTCTCATCAGTATGGCCTTTTATAGTTTGAAAATGAGGGTTTATAACGACTCCCAGACGATGTGGAATTTGTTTTAAAACTCAAACTTTAATGCAGAAAAGTCTTTCATAGTTTTTGAAACCCTGACATGTGTACGCATGCCCGTGTATGCGTACGCATGCATGAAGTATGTGTATGTAGAGCTTGAGCATGCATGTTCATACACGTGTATACGTACCCATGCCCTAGGGTTTTCGTGATCTTTATTTTTCAAAAATAGTTTATTTAATTATAAAAAGAGTTATATTTTCCAAAAATACTTTCCTCAAGTCAATTTTAATCTAATTGGGCCCTTTCCCAACCTTGGGCTTTAGAATTTCAACATCATTGGGGAATGGTGGCCTGAGTCATAAAGGGTACAAAATGCGGTGTCTACACTTGGTGCGTTCATGGAAAATATATTTTTGAGCAATGTGAATAGCACTACGATTATCACAATAAAGAGTAGTTCCAGTGGGCTATGAAGCGTCCATGTCAACCAGCAAGAGCCATTGAAGGCAAACAAGCTCAATAGTGGTGTTAACAAGGGTACGATACTCAACCTCAGTACTAGAATGAGAAATAACATCTTGCCTCTTACTACGCTATGAGACAAGATAAGTACCCAACAAGAAGCAAAACCTATGATGAAGCAGTGGTCCACAGAATCGCTTGCCTAATCGGCATCTAAATAAGCATGAAGCTCAAGAGAAGACTAAGAGGATTAGTGAAGACCATGACAAAGTGTGCCATTGACGTATTGAAGAATACTAAGAATGGCAACATAATGAACAAAGCAAGGGGTGTCCATGAACTTACTAACAATACTCACGACATCCATGAACTTGCTGACAATACTCATGACATGTGCAATATTTGAACGAGTGACTATGAAATAGATTAGATTGCCTACCAACTAACAGTAACGAGTAACATTCGATAAAGGTCCACCATCCAAAGGAGTGAGTTTGGCATTGAATTCCAAGGAAGTGCAGACGGTTTTGTTGTCTAGGAAACCATCCTCAAAAAGAAGATCAAAAGCATATTTAGTTTATGAAAAATAGTATCCACCGGAGGAGGAAGTAAACTCAAGCCCATGAAAATATTTGAGAGTGCCTAGATCTTTTATCTTAAAATGTTGTCTAAGAAAGTGTTGAAGAGAGCAGATACCTACAGAGTTATCTCTAATAATAATCATGTAATCAACATAAAGGAAGAAAAGAGTGATACTAGCAAAGGATTGATAAATGCTATGAGGACTCGAAATGAAGCCCTATTGAGCAACAACTAACATAAAGTTTTCAAACTAAGTGTTGATACCGTATTTTGCTACCCTCGATTTGCATGTCGAACCCCGGAAAACCCAAAAATAATATTTTCTATCCATGGGGCCGTGAGAACATCCAGAATGACATGGCGCAACCCATTTGGGCAACGGAGCACCCAAAGTGCATTTTTCAACTAAAATGACCAAAATGCCCTTGGTCAACCCTAGGTTGACTGAAAGTAAAAAAAAAAAATAAAATCAAAATCAAAATCCTCACAAAACAACATTTTTTCGTGGTTTTACATCAAACCCAAGATTCTCGGGGATTTTCGACTAGTTTGACCTGGAGTTGACCCTCGACGGGCCTAAAAACCCTAATTTTGATCCAACGGTCAAAACGGGTTGAACCAATGCCATTACGAAGCTTATCAAATTCTCAGTTCAATGACTATTCATGCGTCGAAATCAGAGTTAGAATGGCCGAGATATCATGAAAACCGGGCTAACGCACATATCGATGCACTGCTAACTTCTAGGAGCCATAAATTTTGATCCGACCGTTGGATTTTCAAGTTCCATACCTTTTTAGAAACCAAAAGTTGGGATCTTTTTAAGGGTGTCAAGATCAACCTGATCAGAGATTGTTTCAAGGTGGAGGCCCTACAAGGGCCGCCGCCTCTAAAAGTGCGTCGGGCTATAAAAGGCCCCAGGCACTTCCCAGACTAAAGAAAAGGGAGATTTTCTGAGTTTTGCTCTCTACTTGGACGCTGTCTACACGTTTTTTCCTCTCTTCCAGACACACAAAAAACACATCAAAGCCTCTTGATTCTTCTATCTTCACCAAAAATACAAGTTATTGTTCTTATACCCAATCTTCTTCTCCTTGGTTCTACACTTTGGATTTAGGGTTCAGGGGTATGGATGTAGCTTTTAAGCTACTATCCACACCCCTAACCCTCTAAATCTTTTTCTAGCATTTATCTTGCTCTTTTTACCTTAATAACATGATTTGTTGCTTTATCTAGCATGTTTCTTGCTTTATCTTGCTTTTAGCATGCTTTTTAGCTTTTTTTATATGCTTCCATGTTTGTTCATGTGCTAGTTGCCTTTTCTACATGTTTTATGCTTTATGCCATTCTTTAGATGCTTAGATCTATCTTTTCCTTGTTTTGTTGTTTGGGTCTATGTGCTCACATGCTTGATATTATGTCTCCGGCTATGCCTTGCTTAGATCTACATGTTTACATGCATGTTTCTATGCCTATATGTCTAGATCTATGTTTTCACATGCTTGTATGCTTAGATTTGTGTTTCCATGCTTTTATGCTTACATCCACATACTTAGATGTATATTCACATGCTCACAGGCGCGTTTCCATGCTTATATGTGTAGATCGGTGTGTTTGCATGCTTAGATTGATGTTCTCTACATGTTTTATGTCATCATCTATGTGCATGCATGCCTCACGCCATGCTTATGTGCTTAGGCCTAGACCTTTTTTGTCATGCCATGTGCTATTGTAGCCCTTTTGTTCTTTTTTGTCATCATCCGTACACCAAGGCCCACATCAAAGGGTTTGGATCATCCTAATTGCATGTCTATGCTTGCTTCTATGCTTTATGCTTGTGCTAGCCTCTCTTGTTTAAGGCTTTGCCATGTTTGGCGCCCTCCGCAAGCTTGCTCTTGTTTGGCTGCATCCAACGCCTATGAGGCCTTGTTCGAATGTAACCATTCAGGAGGCATCTCTGGATGCCGAGTTACTTCCTGTGTACTCTCCCATTTGGTTATGTACTCTTGTAAACCCCCTTCCTTCCTCCCCCCTTTCTCTCTTAGATGGATTGTATTAGGTATATCATGTCATGTACCATTAATCCTCATCTCTAGGGTATAACGACCCTTGTTTACTTTCCTGCACCTATATTTTGGGCCATGCTCTAGGGACGTAGGCATTTACTTTCCTGCTCTGTATGCTAGCAATGTGCATGATGTATGTATATATATACCTACCTTCCTCTACCGAGAGAGAGAGAGAGAGAGCACCCGAAACTCCGCGCAAACCACACCGATCATTACAGAGGGGCCTCAATGGGCCCCACATGCACGGGAGCATCACCACAGCTGGTGGTCAGATGAAGGCCCGACGGTGGTTATTCGTCTTGAGGTCGGGCGTCAATAGACTAGCGACTTCACTGGAGACACATGAGAGTTTAGCCTTTAGAGTTTTTGATAAAACCAAAATCTTTGGACATTGGCTTTCAAAAACACAGACATTGACGTTGGCCTCCGCGGCTTTCCTTTTGGAAAAGGGCTTCTACTATGTCTTAGTAGACTTTTTTCAAAAGAGCAAAAAAAATCCTTTTCCAAAATCCTTTTCCCAAAAAAGGGTGGCTTTGAGGTATTTTCACATGGGGCTTTACCGCTTTCCTCACATGCTTTACCGCTTTCTTCACATGCTTTATTGCTTTCCTTACATGCTTTATAGCTTTCCTTACATGCTTTATAGCTTTCCTTCACATGCAAACATAGGGTAGTAAAATTTATTTTCCGCTACACCTTTATCTACTTTCATATATATATATATATATATATATATATATATATATATATATATATAGCTGCTGTGTTTGGAAAAAGTCTTTCCCCTTCATTAAGGATTGCATGACATATACACCCTTTTTTAGCCGAACTCGAGCTTCGCACATCTCTTTGGGGATTTCATCACCCTATCTACAGATGCCCAGAAACAAACATCGGTAGTGTTACCCATAGTTAGATCTGTGGCTGACTTTGTAGGCACTTCTGGGTCCACGGGTGGATAGAAGTAGCTGAAAAAACCTCCCTCGATCCTTCTTGCCCCACAACTTCCATAAAGGGAGGGGTATTGTGATTGAGTCCTCCTAGGCTAGGAACAACCTACCAGTTAAGCCTTTGCATACAGTTGGCCTAGTTATGTCAAACCCGTGAGGACTAGATCAAGCCCAGAGCCCATGAGGGCTAAGTGAAGCCCAAAGAATGAACATCCAAGCCTAGGAAAGAATACCCTTATAGGGCTAGAGGTCAGGGGAAAGTGTCTTGTAGCAGGTGTGCCCTTTTTTCTTGCACCAAAGAAATTGTGCTCGATTCTAGGTTCTTTCTATCCTGCTTGCACAACATTCATGATTAAATCCCTAGGGAAAGCAACCCCATTGCTTGTACATGCTAGATCATACCATATCCCTAAGGGTTTACAACCCCAAGGGCACTCATACATACACTGATTGGTTTCGTCACCTAATTGTGCAATGATAAAATTAATGGCAAATAGCCGAAACTCCGTTCAAGAGAAAATGCTGGCAAAAAACTGTCAAGAATCCCAAGACCTCATGAGTTCAAGAATTTTCCCTAGAGAGATCCAAATCATCAAAGAGATCCAAAGGTCCAAGAGATCCATGTTGTCCAAGTTGCCAAGAGATCCAAGTGTCCAAGAGCTTCCCCGAGAAGTTCACATTATCAGAAGCTAAGCTTTTCCTCGTAATCACATTTCCTTGTATTGTAAAAGGCCCACTGTTGGAGCGGATGAACCCAACGTTGTAAAAGAAAATCTTGTACGAGCATGTCATGAAAGTTTCGGTTACTTGCCAGTCTTGTGCATTAACCTTGCATCATAGTAGAAACTCACCATGACAAATACCCGATCAAGGGTGCAAAGCCAAATTTTTCTGAAAATGGTAGGTGCATGTTAAATAGCAAGGGCATAAACTAACTTGATTTTGGTGTTGTGTTTCCACATTCTCAAACGCACCCTATTTCTTTCATCTCCTATTCTTTCTCAGGATCGAAAGATTGCTAAAAAGAAACAGTCTAAGCTAACACCATGACGTGATCCCATCTTCACTAGGTCTCGGGAAAGAGATATGTCTACTAGTGGTACTTCTCTCCACAAGGAAAATGCTTAGGAAATTACTCTTCTTAAAGGGAAAATGTTAGAAGTGATGCGTATGTTACAACAACTGGTTATAGGAGGAGGACAGAAATCCTCTAGTCATAGTCAGGGAGGCCCCCAAACTGAGAATGAAAACCAGCCCCTACAAGGATAGGATCAGGGCCACAATATACCACCCTAGGGTAATGATCAAGAAACAGATCCTTTTAAGGATAAAAACCCCGAATCTGGGATTGGCCAAGTCAAGAGTCAAGTGGAAACTCTAGCTGAGAAGCTTCGTATCATAGAGGGCTCCAGCGCCCATGAAAATGTTGATCTAGACAGTCTGACCAACTTCCCTCAAGTCATTATGCCTCCCAAGTTCAAGGCACTAGAGTTCGTCAAGTATGATGGTACTGGAGACCTTTGTGTGCACTTACGCATGTTCAGTAGGAAAATGGCTCCCTATGGAGATAATCACCCTTTGCTTTTCCAGATTTTTCCTGATTGTTCGACCAGCCCCACGGCCACGTGGTATGTGAGACTGGAAAAGACCTATAGCTGGAAGGAAGTGGCCAACTCTTTCTTGGAATACTATAGGTTAAACACCGAGATAGCTCCTGATCACATGATCCTTATGAGAACAGAGAAGAAGAGTGGGGAATCCTTTTGAGAATATACCCAGAGTTGGCATGAGCTAGCTGCACAAGTGCAACCCCCCATGATGGAAAATGAGATGATCAAATGGTTTATTGACAACCTCAAGCCTCCTTACTATGAGAAGATCATCAGCACCCATGTCATTCATTTTGCTAGCCTAATGCCTATTAGGGAGCGTATTAATAAGGGTATCAGGAGCAAGAAGATTGTAAAGCCCAAATCCTTGAGTTTCATGGTTAAAAAACAAGTCAAGAAAATGACTGGCTGCAAGACTAAAGAAGCTGATGTGCACATGGTCGACAATGCATCTGAAAGGCCTAGGGGTATCACTTCTGCTTATGCAACCCCAGCCGCTAGACCTTATTAACAAAAGGCTCAGTCTACTCAAGCACCTAACCGAGCCTTTAATTAGAAAGGGAGGCCAGACCCACCTCGTCCCCCTAAGAGGGAAACCGAAAGTAAACTCCCCATGCCCATGGCAAATCTCTATGCTTACCTGCTGGAAAGGAAGCTAGTGACCCCGATGTTTGCCAGGCCCAAAGAAGGTCCTCCATCACCTAGCTTTGATCCGTCCAAGAAGTGTGAACACCATTTTAGGGCCGAAGGGCATTCCTTTAAAGAATGCTACCACTTGAGAGACCGTGTCCAGGATCTCATTGACAACAAGTTGATACAATTCGATAATGCAGTCGCTCCAAACAACATCACCAACCCTTTGCCTCCCCATTAGGAAGGGAATGTAAATGCCATCATCACAGTGGAAGAAAGGGTCCCAGATTTCTCCTCACCGTAATTCCCACGAGAGTCCATGCTCCGAGCCTTGGTGCAAGAAAGCCACTTTGATCTTAAGGGTATGGGAACCCCAGGATTTGATTAAGGAATCTACTCATTCTGTTACAATGGAGAGAGGCATGCCCTATTTAATTGTAAGGTGCTCCAAGCATAGGTTCAAAGTCTGGCCGACCGTGGTATTATCTGGATCGAAAGAGAAATGGTGCGAAGAGATGATTGCATGGCAGCCAGCTTATGTCCTCTGGCTACCTAATCAGGGACCAACTAAAATGCTATATCAGTTGGGTCAAGGAAAGATTAGGATGAATATCTACAGAAACGCCTTGGTAAGGCTACTTCAGCGCCTCCCTCTTCAGTAATCATTGAGGAGATCATAGAATCACCTGCAGATTCAAAGTCATCAGATTCAGGAAAAGGGCAAGCCTCGCTAGCCATTTAGGGATTCACTCATCTTGCTCTTGCATTGCCTGCAGTCGCAGGGCTAGCTTTATTATTAGTTCAGGAGTCAACCGCCATTGTCCCTGCCATCTGAGGTTTTGATCCTCTTATTCTACCGAGTCCTGCCTCAGGAATCTCTGTGGTATCCGGCTCAAATGCCATTAAAGCCATTCTACCAAGTCCAGTAGTCATTAATCCGAAAATGTTCTCCATAGCACCCAATTTGCAAACTTAGGAGGTGTTATCATTCACATGCCGAAGTCGTTCCCTTATGAGGATAACCATCATGTCCCCTGGAAATATGATGTGTCCTTGATCTCCACTCGAACCGAAAAAGAGGAGGTCTGGTCCAATATCTCTTCAAGTCTATCTAGGCTTACTAGGAGTGGCCATTGTTATACTCCTGAGGAGCTAGAAAAGAGAAGGAAGGAGATTGGCAAGAGTACATTCGAGCCCGTCAAGAATAGGGATACAATCGAAGAAGCCTAGGAATTCTTGAAAATTATCAGAACTCAAAATACAATGTGATTCAGCAATTAAATAGGTCGCCAACTCAGATTTCTATCTTAGCACTGTTGCTATCCTCCAATGTCCATCATGAGGCTCTCTTGAAAGTCTTGAAAGAGACATATGTTCCTACAGGTGTCACAGAATCTTCCTTTCAGGGTATGGTCTCAATGGTGTTGGCCACCTACCAGATTTCCTTTATAGATGATGAGCTACCACCAGAAGGTAGAGAGCATACTTTGCCCATACACATTATGGTAAAGTGTGAAGATATGATCATCTCCTGAGTACACAATGGATTAGCCCTAAATGTTTGCCCAATGTCCACTATAGAGCGCCTTAACGTGGATACCTCTCTTATCCACCCCAGCACCATGATCATTAGAGCCTTTGATGACACTATCCGAGAGGTGCAAGGCGAGATCAAGT
The DNA here is from genome assembly GCF_040712315.1 of Castanea sativa. NCBI lineage: Eukaryota > Viridiplantae > Streptophyta > Magnoliopsida > Fagales > Fagaceae > Castanea > Castanea sativa. Next base: position 33,885,717 of record NC_134015.1, on the reverse strand, counting down.
TAGCAACTGGAATTGGCCCCAGGTCTTTCATGGTCAACTTTCAAGTCATCAAGGTGGATTCCCCATATAATATGCTCCTAGGGAGGCCTTGGCTACACACCGTGGGCGCAGTTGCTTCTACCCTTCATCGGAGACTTTAGTTCCCCTCCGAGGATTAGATGATCACTATTATGGTTGAAGAGCCCCTAAACATCTTCAAGGAGACTTCTAACCCCTACATTGGTGCTAATGCCTTTCCGGAGGTAACTTTCCACAGTTTCAAGCTAGTCTCCATGATTTTCAGAGCTTCAAAACTCGAGTCAGCATGACCCTTCGCTACTTTAACGGCTGCCAAGGAGATGCTCAAATTTGGCTATCAGTTAGGCCAAGGGATGTCTATTCCCCACATCAAGGTCACTTTTCTGGCTCTAGCCGAGGTCATCAGATCAGAAATGGTACAAGAATCATGCAAGGAAGAATCAGATCTAGCTTGTCTCATTCGTTTGTCTCCTGAAGAATTCTCAATGAATGCCATCATATCCCCTGAGGATGATCTGACTTCTACTATTAGGCCCTGTGTGCTAAGCGAGACAGTAGGCCATTGGACCATCAAGCCCTACTTTATGGTTGCACTGGCTGAGTAAAAAGTGTTCCATCATCATGTGGTTGGGTCCTCCAATTGCCCGAAAGAGTTAGAATAGCATATCTAGTTTGTTTTGCATGTTCATTTCCTATTTTCTGCATTCCTTGTTTGCATTTCCCAGTTTATTTTCCAAAAACAACAAAAACATTTCCCTTTTATCATTGTCAGGCATGAACTTTGTTATCCCCTTGTCTATAACCCGTTAATGAAATTATACAGCATACTATTCAAGAAATTCTTGCATTTATCTCTTTATTTTCTTTCCTATGAATATGTGTGTGTGCAAATTATCATATGTTTCCTTGTATATGTTCTGTTCTATAGGATCTATTCTAATTTCTAAGCAGGTACATCGTCCTATCGCCATAATGAGGATATTGATGACATGAATGAGATAATAGAGTTGGATCATGATGTTGAAGGATTAAAGGAAATTTCGAGTTTACCTCATGATATCTTGGAAGCTCTAAACAAAGAAAATGAGGGATCCAAGCCCAACATAGTAGAAATTGAAGTGATTAACCTTGCCAACAAAGGCGAAAATTAAAAACCCATCAAGATTGGGGTAAACTTTCCTAAGACATGAAGCCTGAGCTCATAGCGCTAATCAAATAGTTCAAAGAGATATTTGCTTGGTCCTACCAAGATATGCCAGGGTTGGATACTAAGATTTTCGTGCACAGAATTCTAGTCAAGCCAGAATGCCCTCTAGTGCGGCAAGCCCTTCGAAGGATGAAATCTGATATCATTTTGAAGATCAAGGAGGAAGTAGAAAAGCATTTGAAAGTCGGTTTCCTTACCACGATAGCCTACTCAGATTGGGTTGCCAACATTGTTCCCGTGCTTAAGAAAAACAAGAAATTACGCATGTGCGTTGATTATAGAGATTTGAACCGGGCCTTCCCCAAGGACAATTTTCCATTGCCGCATATCGATACACTAATCAATAATACCACTACCAATGTGTTCTTCTCCTTTATGGATGGATTCTCAGGTTATAATCAGATCAAGATGGTTGAGGAAGACAAAGCTAAGACAACATTCACCACTTATTGGGGAACCTATGCATATGATGTCATGCCATTCGACTTAAAGAATGCTAGTGATACTTATCAGCGAGCCATGGTAACCTTGTTCCATGATATGATGCACAAAGAGATTGAAGTCTACATAGATGATATGATTGCCAAATACCGCACTTCCCAAGATCATTTAATAGATTTGAGAAAGTTGTTCAAAGGCCTCGTCAAGTACAGATTGAGACTAAACCCTAACAAGTGCGTCTTCAGAGCTAGTTCAGGGAAATTGCTCGACTTTATAGTTCGCCAAAGAAAAATTGAAGTGGACCCAACAAAAGTCCAAGCAATCCGGGACATGCCAACACCACAAACTGAGAAATAGATTTGCAGCTTCTTAGGAAAGGTCAATAACATAGCTCGCTTCATAGCGTAGTTGACTGCCACATGTGATCAATTATTCAAGCTCTTGAAGAAGGACACAAAGATAGAATGGACAAATGAGTGCCAAATGGCCTTTGACAAGATCAAGCAATATTTGTTGAACCCTCTTGTTTGGTTCCCTCGACATTGGGATATCCGTTAATCCTCTATCTAGCGGTACAAGAAACCTCCATAGGCTGCATGTTAGGCCAATTAGCTGAGGCCAACCAAAAAGAAAGGGCGATTTACTACTTAAGCAAGAAGTTCACCAGCTATGAGATCATCTACATCACCATTGAGAAAGACGTGTTGCGCCTTAGTGTGGGCCTCGCACAAATTGAGGCAGTACATGCTCTATTACAACACACGACTCATTTCCCGTATGGATCCCATTAAGTACATCTTTGAAAAGCCAGCACTTACAGGGAAGATCTCCCGTTGGCAAATGTTGCTCTCCAAGTTCAACATTGTGTTTGTGACAAGAAAGGTTATCAAGGGCCATGCTATAGCTGACTACCTAGCGGACTAGCCGTTGAATGATCTAGAACTTTTAAAATCCCTCTTCCCTAATAAGGATGTCATGGCATTAAAGCCAAAACCAGATAGCATGGAACCATGGCGTTGGAAGCTTTATTTTGATGGAGCCGCCAATTCTACTAGAAATGGAGTAGGAGTAGTCTCAGTTTCCCCTAAGGGCTAGCAAATCCCTGTTTCAATCAAGCTGAATTTTGATTACACCAACAAGGTCAAAAATATGAAGCGTGCATAGTTGGCCTACAAGTGGCCCTAGAGTTCGGCGCCTATGACTTGAGCATCTTTGGAGACTCCCTATTGATCATGTCCTAAATTGAAGGAAAATGGCAAGCCAGAGACGCCAAGTTGATTCCGTATCAAAAATGTGTCAACCACTTGATTCTAAAATTTTGACACATCACATTTGCCTATTTTCCCCAAGCACACAACCAGTTTGCAAACACATTGGCTACCCTGGCTAGCATGGTCAAGTTATCAGAAGGAGATGAAATACGGCAATTGCACATAGAAGTCCATGGCGTTCCAGCCTATTGCATGAACATCGAAGAATGTATGAGTGTCGAAGTCGAAGCCAATGGAAAGCCATGTTATCATGGTATCAAGGCTTATATCAAGAACAATGAATACCCGTCTAGTGCAACGAACAGTGAAAAGAAGTTTATCTGGCACATGGCCTGCCAATTTTTCTTGAGTGGAGAAGTCCAATACAAAAGGTACCATGATTCTACCTTGCTTCGATGCGTAGATGCCTCTAAGGCTAATCATTTTATGGAAGAGATGCATGAAGACTTACTTGGAGCTCATGCCAGTGGACCCCTGTTGGCCGGTAAGATTATGAGAGCCGGTTACTACTAGCTTACCATGGAAAGTGATTGCATTAAACATGTGAGGACATGCCACTGTTGCCAACCCTATCAAGACAGGAAGAACTCTCCTCCTTAGCCTTTGCAATCTTTAGCAGCACCGTGGCCATTGATTATTTTACAAAGTGGGTGGAAGCCACTTCGTACAAAAGCATCACTCAAGGAGTCGTAGCCTAGTTCCTGAAACATAACATCATTTACCGCTACGGTGTGCCTGGAGAGCTCATTACAGATAATGGAGCGAACCTAAATGGGAAAATGATCCAGCAGCTCTGCCAACAGTTCAAGATCGAGCACAGAATTTCGGTTCCCTATCGCCCTTAAATGAATGGTGCAATGGAAGCTGCTAACAAGAACATAAAGAAAATCTTGGTGAAGATGATAGACACATATAAGGAGTGGCAAGAGTACTTGCTGTTTTCCTTGTGTGCATATTGCACTTCTATTCGTACTTCCACGAGTGCGACCCCATATTCATTAGTATATTGTTAGGATGTGTGCCCTTAAATCCTATTGTATGATATTATGTATTTTATTATGTATAACATTATGTATGACTTAATGTTGTGTTTAATAAAGTTGTTTTGCTATTATCTAAAATAATGGTAACATGAATATTGGGACATCATCATATAGTCCATGAGATGCATAGTATGTGATTTATGTGAAAAGTCATAGAAGATATAAATCACAAGTTCTTTGTAAACTCAGAATTTTAGTTCGTAGTCGGTGATGAAATTGGGTATTTCATCTGCAAAGACTATAACATATCAACTAAGATGATTTGTCTTGATCATGGAAATGGAGATTTCTAATTGATATGTTGATTTGTTTTAAGAGTTAAAAAATATTGAACTGGACCGGTGTGAAATTTATTATCCTCCTAACAACTGTCAAATAAATAAGGAACTCACGACTTATATTTGCATGAACTCTTAATCCTGAGAGAATAATGGACTTGATCATGAGGTGTAGGTTGCTTTGATATATCAGGAATGAGATCTAGAGTTACGGTCAAAACCTCAGTATGTTGGGCAACCACATTTATTGTTAATGGAACATATATTCTCAAGATGGAATTCATAGTCTCTTAACGGAGATACAAAATATTCCCTTGAGATAAATTTAATGGGTTTGTTATTCAGAATGTTAGGCCTAACTACTTTAGTAAATAGTTACTAGAGTATATATTTATGAAATTGGATTTCATAAATATATGATGAATAACTTAAAAGATTAAACCGGGTACTCAAGGATAAAATGTAGTAATTTACAAAATAGCAGTCTACATTTATGACTTTGTATTATGATGCGAACCTCAATCGACACGCTTTGAGACCCAACAAAAATATTGGAATATTTAACCCAGGAAAGCTAAAAATCAGATATTTAATAGAAACCCTGACCCAACGTTTATAATCGAAACGCGAACCAAAGGTATAAGTTGACCTTGACCCAATGATTATAAAGAATCACGAACCAAAGGTATAAAGTTTGAACGCCACAAGGAAGAATCCTTGATAAGTTCACAGTTCTTGAAGAACCAAAAGAGAGCAAAGCCTCACCTTTTCTGAATTTTATTCAATAATAATCGAAAAACGTTTACAGACTTCGAGCCTATTTAAGGCCTACACAAATCTTGACATACAAGAAATTATATTCTGAAATAACTCATAATTGATACCTTACCATATCGGGAATCAAGTTTGACCTAAAAAGCATTAAATGCACCTAAAAATAAGGAAAATACCTAAAAAACGTACTAAATAATAAAACCCTAAATAAAAGCTGATTTGGTCCGAAATTAGCAGATCCAAAATAGGAAAAAATCTGCCTTAATCGATACAGTAGCCGGAAAGTCAATCGGCCATTAATTCATGCCATAAATCACTCCCAATTAAGTCAGATCAGCCCTAAATAGCTTGAATTAAATTTACTACACTTTCATCTTCCTTTGGGCCAAGCTTGGAACATCCGGCGTTAGAATCAGCCCAAATCTCTTGAATCAGCCCATTAAGTGCTTCTTGGGTCTTCTTGGATCTTGCTCTTGTAATAGGCCCAACTGGAACATGCAATGGATCCTTGAATGCTTGTTGATTCTCATCATATTACTACGAATATTTTATGAAGGGATTGCATATATAATAAAGTCTTGGGATATAATTTATAAATAAGGCCTAGAGTGCAACTATATTTATATAGTGGTATTAAATATAGTTAATGGTAACTTTGGACTTGTCAAGAGTTGACAGAAAAGCCCAAGGCCCATTGGAGCTAATGTCTTATTGGTCCCTTTTGGTCTCACTCCAAGCCACACACTTAAGCCCAATTGGAAAGGCCCAAAAGACCAGCCCAATTAGATAATTGGTTAGACACAAAGGGAAAAACATACAGAATTTTCTGTAGAGAATTTTGGAAGAACATCATTGTGAAGTGGTGTATGTAAGTATTAGATACTTTGACATTCTCCCTTTGGAACTGATTGAGAGACCACACATCTTGGGCGTTATTGGAATTGGAGTGAAGATTGAAAGTGTTCCCAGGTGATTTTGATCTTTGATTTTGAAATTCATCGCTCCAAGGTACACTCTCTTGTTCATAAATTCTGAAACTTATATAGTACATGTTAACTTTTATTAATGGAGTAGATCCGTTATTTTTCCGCTGCGCACATGCATATTTCCATCAAATGGTATTAGAGTGGTCTTCATTTCGTATCTGTTTAACATGTTTTGAGTTTTGGAATTATAGACAATAGTTTCATGTTGTTAGAAATTTGTTTTCTGCATGGTTCTTGAAATTATTGTTTGATAAAAAACTGTCGGGCATCTATCGAGCTAACAGAAGATCTCTCGATCAATCGAGGATCTGTCGAGAATCAATCGAGCTTCGTAGAACTTATTCTTGATCGATCAAGAATCTGTCGAGAATCGATCGAGGACTGTGGATTCAGAATTTTTCTAAGTGTTTTTACATATATAAAGAGCAAGGCAATGTGTAATTAGTTTATGCATGTTTTAAATTTAAAAACCTTTATCTTAAAACATCTAGTGGTAGAGAGATACAAGGGTTGCATCTCACGGCCTCCATTGTTGATTCATAATAGTGTGAAATATATACTTTGTCTTTGCCTAGAGCTTAGCATTCCATGTGGAGAGTATTTATTTCATGGTCCTACAAGATTAGATTTCTTGGTTTATAGTGGTTTGATCAGACACCTTGTCTTAGCTTCGAGCTTTGCATTCCATGCGGAGGGTGTTTGTATCATGGTACTACAAAATAAGCCTGTTAAAAGGATGAAATGTGGCTACACATGATTTTAGACAATGGTATACACTAGACTAAGTATTATAGTATCATTTATGCTGAGTTCTTACTATTGTTAATTAGAGGCTAAATTTAAAAACGGCATATTATTAGTGTCTGATAAGAGTTATCATGATAGCACTAATAATGAGAATAGTTCTCAATCAATCATAGTATTTAATGTTCACTCTATGCTGAGGAATATTGAATATGGGATTGGGTTGTCGTTGCATATATTATGTTATGGTTTTATTAAGGTTCCATACTATATGATTATATGCTAAATTGATAATGTCCAGTTTACTTATCATATTCATGTTTATTATTTTCATAGTTGAACATGGCATCATTTAGCCCACTTGTTTCTATTCTTAATCAAAACAAACTGACTGGATCTAACTATGTTGACTGGAAAAGAAATTTGAACATTCTTTTAACAGCTGAAGGGCACAAATATGTGCTCACTCAATCATGTCCTAGCTTTCCTTCATTAGATGCTCCTCTTGAGGAAAAAAACAGCGATATGATCGTTGGCAGAAATCTAATGAAATGGCCAAGTGTTATATCCTAGCATCTATCTCAAATGTTCTACAGCATCAAATGCAGGATGTAGAACTTGCTTCGGACATTATGCATAGTCTGAAGGAGATGTTTGGTGAGCAAAGCCGTTTAGCAAGGCAAGAAACCATGAGGCAAATTTATAATACCAAAATGGCTGAAGGTAGTTCAGTGAGAGAGCATTTTCTTACAATGATCTCTAATCTGAATACATTAGAGGTTTTAGGTGCCGACATTGATGGAGAATCCCAAGTGGATATGATACTCCAGTCACTACCAGAATCATTCAAGGAATTCAGACTCAATTACAATATGAACAAAAAGATTTATTCTTTGTCTGAATTGATGAATGAGTTAGTGGCGGCAGAAGGCATCCTTGGTACTTCTAGTGTTGAAGCCAATGTGGGTGAAGCATCTACTTCTCAACCCAAGTCGAAAGGCAAGGGCAAGAAGAAGAAAAAGAAGAAGAAGAAGGACTTCACTAAACAAGAGAGTAAACAAATTGCCTTGGGAGTTGCTGACAAAGGAAAGAAGCTCAAAGGAAAGTGTTTCCATTGTGGTGAAAAAGGACATTGGAAGAGAAATTGTCCAAAGTTTAAGGCTGCCAAGAACAAGGGTATGACAACTTCCTTTCTTCTTAAAATATGTTTGGTATAGAATCCCACGGATTCCTGGTGTGTGGATTCAGGTTGTACTAATCATATCTACAATTCTTTGCAGGGGTTTCAGGAGACCAGAAAGCTGGATGAAGGGGAATTGTTTCTTACCTTAGCGGATGGGAGTAGAGTTCCAGTTGTAGCTGTTGGTGTTGTTAATTTGTGCTTTAAGTCTAGGGTTTTAATATTGGAAGACTATCTATTTGTACCTAATGTTCGTAGGAATTTAATTTCTGCAACTTATTTAGGTAAACATGGGTATTGTATTATCCTGAAAGACAATGTTGTAATAAAGAAGCATAAAATGTTTATCTATTCTGGCAATATTGTAGATGGTCTTTATATTTTAACTCCTGATAAGCATGAATTATATAATTCTGAATTAGATAATAATTCACATGTGAAATCATTAAAAAGAAAGTTTCATTCTACTAGTGAAGCATATCTTTAGCACTTGCGTTTAGGTCATATCAATTCAAACAGAATTCAAAGACTTATCAAAGATGGACTCCTATGGTCCATGGACTTTGATGAATTTCCAGTTTGTGAATCTTGTTTGGAAGGTAAAATGACCAAACGACCTTTTAATGCAAAAGGTAGAAGAGCTCAAGATTTGCTAGAACTAGTACATTCAGATGTATGTGGTCCTATGTCAATCTAAGCAAGAGGTGGTTATGAGTATTTCATCACCTTCACTGATGATTACTCTAGATTTGGTTATGTATACCTAATGAAACAGAAGTCTGAAGCTTTTGACAAGTTCAAAGAGTTTAGGGCTGAAGTTGAGAATCAATTGGGTAAACGCATAAAGGTCATTCGATCTGATCGAGGTGGCGAATACCTACTTAGGGATTTTAAGGATTACCTGAATGAAAATGGGATTATATCCCAATTAACTGCACCTGGAACTCCACAACAAAATGGTGTAGTAGAAAGAAGGAATAGGACTCTTTTTAATATGGTTAGATCCATGATGAGTTATTTGACTCTACCAATTTCATTTTGAGGATATGCCTTAAGTACTGCAATGTATCTTCTGAATTTAGTACCTCTGAAGTCTATTCCTAAAACACCTGTAGAGTTATGGAATAGGCGTAAGCCTAGTATGAGACATCTCCATATTTGGGGTTGTCCAGCACATGTGTTAAAAGAAAAGTCTGACAAGTTACAGTCTAAAATAGAAGTGGTTTTCTTTGTAGGGTATCCAAAAGGAACAGTTGGAGGATTATTCTATAGTCATAAGGATAATAAAGTGTTTGTTAGCACAAATGCCAAATTCTTGGAAAATGACTATATGAATAATTTTACTCCTAGAAGTAGAGTTATCTTGGCTAAAATGAATGAACCTGTAGTTAAACAACCAATGGATGAAACTAGGGATGATGTGGTTGTATTAGATACACCACAAGATACTACTCATGAGATGTCTAGTACACAGGAGCCTCGTCATAGTGGGAGAATTGTTCGGCCTCCTGTGAGATTCATAGGTTTGGGAGAAACTTATGAAGCTATCTCTAAAGAGGCTGAATCGGATCCCTACACTTATGATGAAGCAATAAATGATATAGATGCACATCATTGGGTCCAAGCTATGAAATCTAAATTAGATTCCATGTATTCCAATCAAGTTTGGGATCTTGTAGAGGCGCATAACGGCATTAAACCTGTTGGTTGCAAATGGGTTTACAAGAGGAAGAGAGTGATAGATGGGAAGGTTGAAACCTTTAAAGCAAGACTAGTGACGAAAGGGTATACACAAAAAGAAGGTATTGACTATGATGAAACTTTTTCGCTAGTAGCTATGCTTAAATCTATCAGAATTCTCTTATCCATTACTGCTCATTATGATTATGAGATTTGGAAAATGGATGGCAAGACTGCATTTCTTAATGGCAATCTTGAAGAAGAAATCTATATGTTGCAATTGGAAGGTTTCATAGCAAAGAACCAAGAGCATATGGTATGCAAGTTGAAAAGGTCCATTTATGGACTTAAGCAAGCATCTAGGTCATGGAATATCAGATTTGATTAGGCAATCAAGTCATTTGGTTTTGAACAAAATCTTAATGAACCATGTGTGTACAAAAGACATCAAGACAAAGTAGTAATGTTCCTAGTGCTTTATGTAGATGACATTCTACTTATTGGAAATGATGTAGGGGTAATGTCATCGGTTAAAGTTTGGTTGTCAAGCCAATTTGATATGAAGGACTTGGGTGAAGCTAACTACATTCTAGGGATCAAGCTTTGGCGAGATCGAAAGAATAGAATGTTAGGTTTGTCACAAGCTGGATATATAGATAAGGTTCTAGAACGGTTTAGCATGCAAAACTCCAAGAAATGTTTACTTCCTTTTAGACATGGAGTTCCTCTGTCTGATGATTTAAGGCCTAAGACTCAAGAGGAAGAAAACATGATAAGACAAGTTCCCTATGCTTCTGCTATGGGAAGTCTCATGGATGTCATACTTTGTACTAGACTAGATATTTGTTATTCAGTTGGCATGGTCAGTCGATATCAATCAAATCCAGGACCTAAGCATTGGCAAGCTGTAAAGCATATTCTCAAGTATCTAAGGAGAACGAGGGATTATAAGCTTGTTTACCATTATGAGGATTTGATTCTCATTGTCTATACAGATTTGGATTTTCAGTTGGATCTAGATTTCAGAAAATCCACGTCGGGATGTGTTTTCACCTTAGGAGGTGAAGCCATAAGTTGGAGGAGTTTTAAGCAATCTTGTATTGCTGACTCCACCATGGAAGCCGAGTATGTTGTTGCTTGTGAGGCAGCAAAGGAGGCTGTTTGGCTCAAGAAATTCCTTTCTGATCTTGGTGTTATGAGAATTGAGCAAGTTCCTATTACACTGTTCTGCGACAATAATGGAGCGGTTGCACAATCCAAAGATCCAAGGAATCACAAAAAAGGAAAGCACATTAAGAGAAAGTATCACATCATTCGAGACATTGTTGTTCGTGGAGATGTGGTAGTAGCAAAGATTGATGGTGCAAAGAATCTAGCGGATCCCTTTACCAAAGCCTTGCCCCAAAGGACTTTCGAGTCACATTTGGAGGAGATGGGAGTTAGATTAGTGCACAATAGTCTTTAGTGCAAGTGGGAGATTGTTAGGATGTGTGCCCTTAAATCCTATTGTATGATGCTATGTATTTTATTATGTATTTTATTATGTATGACTTAATGTTGTGTTTAATAAAGTTGTTTTGCTATTATCTAAAATAATGGTAAGATGAATATTGGGACATTATCATATAGTCCATGAGATGCATAGTATGTGATTTATGTGAGAAGTCACAGAAGATATAAATCACAAGTTCTTTATAAATTCAGAATTTTAGTTCGTAGTCGGTGATGAAATTGGGCATTTCATCTGCGAAAACTATAACATATCAACTAAGATGATTTGTCTTGATCATAGAAATAGAGATTTCTAGTTGACATGTCGATATGTTTTAAGAGTTAAAACATATTGAACTGGACCGGTGTGAGATTTATTATTCTCCTAACGACTGTCAAATGAATAACAAACTCACGACTTATATTTGCATGAACTCTTAATCTTGAGAGAATAATGGACTTGATTATGAGGTGTAGGTTGCTTTGATATATCGAGAGTGAGATCTAGAGTTACGGTCAAAACCTCAGTATGTTGGACAACCACATTTAATGTTGATGAAACATATATTCTCAAGATGGAATTCATAGTCTCTTAACGAAGATACAAAATATTCCCTTGAGATAAGTTTAATGGGTTTGTTATTCAAAATGTTAGGCCTAACTACTTTAATAAATAGTTACTAGAGTGTATATTTATGAAATTGGATTTCATAAATATATGATGAATAACTTAAAAGAATAAAACCGGGTACTCAAGGATAAGATGTAGTAATTTACAAAGTAGCAGTCTACATTTATGACTTTGTATTACTACGAATATTTTATGAAGGGGTTGCATGTATAATAAAGTCTTGGGATATAATTTATAGATAAGGCCTAGAGTGCAACTATATTTATATAGTGGTATTAAATATAGTTAATGGTAACTTTGGACTTGTCAAGAGTTGACAGAAAAGCCCAAGGTCCATTGGAGCTAGTGTCTTATTGGTCCCTTTTGGTCAAACTCCAAGCCACACACAAGAGCCACTAGTTGGGACCAAACCTATTAAACTTATTTCAAGGAAATATTTTGTATCTCCGTTAAGAGACTATGAATTCCATCTTGAGAATATATGTTCCATCAACATTAAATGTGGTTGCCCAACATACTGAGGTTTTGACCGTGACTAATAGATCTCACTTCTGATATATCAAAGCAACCTACATCTCATGATCAGGTCCATTATTCTCTTAGGATTTAGAGATGATGTAAATGAAAGTCGTGAGATTTATTATTCATTTGACAGTCGTTATGAAAATAATAAATCTCACAGTGGTCCAGTTCAATATGTCTTAACTCTTAAAATATATCAACATACCAACTAGAAATCTCCATTTCCATGATCAAGACAAATCATCTTAGTTGATATGTTATAGTCTTCGCAGATGAAACGCCCAATTTCATCACCGACTACGAACTAAACTTCTGAGTTTACAAAGAACTTGTGATTTACATCTTCTGTGACTAAATCACATAAATCACGTACAATGCATCTCATGGACTAAGATAATGTCCCATCAGTTCATTTATAAATAGTCTCATATAATTAAACAATTTAATTATTAACACATGCCAATAAATTGGGTTTTAGGGCATAAACCCCAACAAAGACAACCCTGGTAATCATGTAGAGAGACCAAGCATATGCTCGAGGATACACTATCGCAGCTAAACCCACAAGTCGTGGTCGTAAAGCTAGGATATACTCATATGCCCACCATGTCGAAATCTGTCGATACCCCTCCAAGCTCCTGAAGTCTCCCTGGGAAGCTCACCTCAAGAAAGTGATGAAAAAGTTGTAAATGATGGACCCCTAATCATATCTACCAACATCGGAGACTACTCTCATGGCCCACAATAGCTGGTAGGACTGCACTGATTGGTTGGTGCCAAAGAAGCAACTACCAAGGAAATATATGAAGAACCGCCAAAGATGAATGTCAATTTGCGCTACATCCCAGGGGATGCTACCCAGCTGCCACTTGATATGGATCTGTGGTGATGTGGTGAGCCCAAAGTATGCTCTCATGTCCTCATTCAGTGGGAGAGGGATGCCCAAGAGCTCGCAGGCTATCTTAAAGCTCATGTCATCAGCCGGGATCAAGTACCCACCGAATCTAATGCCCAGGATGGCAGTCCAGTTAAAAGGGAGAATAACATACTCCCTGCCGCTCAGATGAAAAATGCCCGTCTCGGCATGAAACCACCACACCAAAGCCTCCCTAATCCCATGACTCATGGTGTACGGGGGGATCCTAAAAAATTCCTCAAAACCCTGCTTTCCCAAGAAATCCGCATAGCGCCGGTGGGTCCTAAGATTAGACAGCAGCCGATGGAAAATGGACTAGGCACCCCAACCACGGATCTTGTCAGGCCCCTGCATTCAGAATCAGAAGTTATCCGTTAGCACATGCATATAACGAGAATCTAAATGATAAAAGACTAAAGATAGCATACATGTTCCTTCTGTGCTTGAGTAGAAGGATGCCTCTTCAGCCCTAGCTAAAGGTGAGTATCCCTGATACTATCGTCCACTGCTCTAGTATAAGCATCGGCACCCACCGACGTGGTGGAAATCTCGGCCTAGAGCCGCGCCTCCAAGCACCCAGATAGATCTCCTACTCCCTAGAAAAATTGACCTCTATATCAAAAAAGAGATCCTCAACTAGCGTCTCTCCTCTAGAGGTACCTCTCCTTGTAGCTGATGCGCACCATGAGGAGGCCCCACTGGAAATAGGGCGAGACTTAGAGGAGACACTAACTGTCTTAACGGAGCACCGTCTCCTGAACTGGGTCTCTATAGGGATCCCATCGGTGGTCAAAGTGGCTCTGTAAAACGCAAGCCGCCTGCTCACCCCCAGAAACAATCTTGTCATTAGAAGAAGAGTCCCCATAGGATGTAGCATGAATGGGGGCCTTCCCCCAGTCTCCTATGGAACTCGTCCTCCGTGACATAATCTACCAAAAAACCAGAAATTCAAACACAAGTGGTAAGCCCATGAAACAAATGGCAATACAAGTGAACTAACACTCTTTCCTAAACATGTTGTGTAGGTTCATGTCAAACATGTGTTCTCACACGAAAATAGACTCTTACAAGGGTTCTATAGTGGGTCATCGCGACCGCACCGTAAGCACACATCTGATTTGGAGATTCTCTCGACCACGGAGTACGTCTCTACAGTGGGTTATCGTGACCGCACCGTAAGCTCGCATCTTATTTGGAGATTATCTTGGCCGCGTCGTACATCTCTACAGTGGGTTATCCCGATTGCTGTAAGCTCGCATCTTATTTGAAGATTATCTCAGCCGCATCATACATCTCTGCAGTGGGTTATCGTGGCCGCTCCGTAAGCTCAAATCTTATTTGGAGATTATCTCGGCCGCGCCGTACGTCTCTATAGTGGGTTATCGCGGCCGCGCCATAAGCTCGCTTCCTATTAGGAGATTATCTCAGCCGTGCCATACATTCCAGCCATCACAGTTATCAAGTTCTTAAAAGAAGTCCCGAGTTCCTGGTTTACAGTGGGCTATCACGGCTGCGCTGTAAGCTCGCATCTTATTTGGAGATTATCTTTGCCGTGTTGTACATCTCCAGCCATCACAATTAACAAGTTCCTAAAGAAGTTCCAAGTTCCGGATCTACAATGGGTTATCATGGTCATGCCGTAAGCTCGCATCCAATTTGGAGATTATCTCAGCTGAGTCATACGTCTCCGGCCATCAATTTCCTAAAGAAGTTCCGAGTTCTTGGTCTACAGTGGGTTATCACAGTCGAGCTGCAAGCTCGCATCTTATTTGGAGATTATCTCGATCGCATTGTACATCTCTAGCCGTCACAATTATCAAGTTCCTAAAGAAGTTCTGAGTTCCTGATCTATAGTGGGTTATCACGGCCGCACCGTAAACTCGCATCCTATTTGGAGATTATCTCGGCCGCGCCGTACATCTCTAGCCATCACAATTATCAAGTCCTTAAAGAAGTTCCGAGATCCTGATCTAGAGTGGGTTATCGCAACCGCACCATACTGCGCCATACATTCTATCCATCACAGTTATCAAGTTCTTAAAAGAAGTCCCGAGTTCCTAATCTATAGTGGGTTATCGAGGCCATGCCGTAAGCTCGCATCTTATTTAGAGATTATCTCGGCCGCATCGTACATCTCCAGCCATCACAATTAACAAGTTTCTAAAGAATTTCCAAGTTCCGGATCTACAGTGGGCTATCGCAGCCGTGCCATCAGCTCGCATCCTATTTGGAGATTATCTTGGCCACGTCATACGTCTCCAGCCATCACAGTCATCAATTTCCTAAAGAAGTTCCAAGTTCCTAGTCTATAATGGGTTATTGCGGCCGAGCTGTAAGCTCGTATCTTATTTGGAGATTATCTCGGCCGAGTTGTATGTCTCCAGCCATCACAGTTATTAAGTTCCTAAAGAAGTTTCGAGTTCCTGATCTACAGTGGGTTATCGCAGCTGCGCCGTAAATTCGCATCCTATTTGGAGATTATCTCGGCCGCATCGTACGTCTCTAGCCATCACAGTTATCAAATCCCTAAAGAAGTTCCGAGATCCTTATCTAGAGTGGGTTATCATAGTCGTACAGTAAGCTCACCATTTCCATTATTCCTGACTACCAGGTAAGTCCCCTTACCTATCCCCCGCATTTTATTTTCAACATTTAAGCTTCTGCATGTTTACATACCCATATAACACAAGCAAAAATCAAGAAAAAATAAATTAATAATAATAATATTTGCATTTTCCTAAGATAGCAATAGCATAAATTATTGAAAAAAAAAAAAAAATATATATATATATATATATATACATGCTTACGAAAATTCAAAAAATAAAATAAGCACTAGCATGCATTCCTAGTAGTATTGCTACTAACATTTTGCAAAAAAAAAAAAAAAAAGGAGAAGAAGAAAAAATAAACACTAACCTCAAGTGCAAAAAAGATTGAAGCTAAAAAGTCAGACCCGCTAAGTGTTGGAAAATCATGTATTATATCTCATACAAAACACACAGAGGAAGCAACAAAGATGGATCTATTTCATTCATGATTGATAACATGCACTATGTAAATTTTATAATTTAAGAACAAGATAGCGTACCTTGGTGTAGTGAAATTCAAAACAAAAGATTAGAAGTACTTGGGAACACTTGTAATCTTCACTTCAATTCCACTTTATGCCCAAGAAGTGTGGTCTCTCAATCAGTTTCAAGGGAGAATAATTGAGTGCTTTCACTCATACACATACACCATTTCACAAAGATGTGTCTTTCCCTAATAAAAAATTTTGTATATTTCTCCCTTTATAACTAACTTATTATCTAATTGGGCTGGTCTATTGGGCCTTTCCAATTGGGCTTTAGTGTGTGGCTTGGAGTGGAACCAAAAGGGACTAATAAGACACTAGCTCCAATGGGCCTTGGGCTTTTGTATTAACTCTTGACAGGTCCAAAATTACCATTAATTATATTTAATATCACTATATAAATATAATTTACTCTAGACCTTATTAATAAATTATATCCCAAGACTTTATTATACATGCAACCTTTTCATAAAATATTCGTAGTAATACAAAGTCATAAATATAGACTGCCACTTTGAAGATTACTACATCTTAATCCTTGAGTTCCGGTTTAATCCTTTAAGTTATTCATCATATATTTATGAAATCCAATTTCATAAATATATACTTTAGTATCTCTTAGACCTAACACTCTAAATAACCTAACCCATTAAACTTATCTTAAGGGAATATTTTATATTCCGTTAAAATATTATGAATTCCATCTTGAGAATATATGTTCCATCAACACTAAATGTGGCTGCCCAACATACTAAGGTTTAGATCGTGACTTTAGATCTCACTCCTGATATATCAAAGCGACCTACACCTTAATATGTCTTAACTCTTAAAATATATCAACATATCAACTAGAAGTCTCCACTTCCATGATCAAAACAAATCATCTTAGTTGATACGTTGTAGTCTTCACAGATGAAATGCCCAATTTCATCACTGACTATGAACTATAATTCTGAGTTTACTAAGAAGTTGTGATTTATATCTTCTACGACTTTTCACATAAATCACATACTATGCATGTCATGGACTATATGATAATGTCCAAATATTCATGTTACCATTATTTTAGATAGTAATAAAACAACTTTATTTATCATAACATTAAGTCATACATAATGTCATACATAGTATCATACAATAGGATTTAAGGGCACACATTCTAACACTAAGTTTGCAAGTTGCTCTGGAGAACCTCTTTTTAGAAGTGAGAAGTCAAGAAAAGAGTGAAATGAGATGAAAATAGTCTAAAAGGAGGTTTATATAGTGCTTTCGGCAACCTGGGCTGCCCGACGCACCTTCTAGGGCTGTCGGGTCAGCTCGGTGCACCCTGAAGGACTGCCGAGCAACGTTGACCAAGTCAACGTTGATGGAAAAATACATGTTTGTATCGCATACAAAACATGCGCAGTAGAAAATTAACGGATCTACTTCATTCGTAATTGTTAACATGTACTATGCGAATTTCAGAATTCAAGGACAAGAGAGCGTATCTTGGTGCAGTGAAATTCAAAACAAAAGATCAGAAGTATTCGGGAACACTTTTAATTTTTACTCCAATTCCACTTTACGACCAAGAAGTGTGGTCTCTCAATCAGTTTTCAAAGGGAGAATAAGAGAGTGTTTCACACTCACATACACACTATTTTACAATGATATCACTCTCATACATAAAATTTTAAATATTTCTCCCTTTGTATCTAATTGATTATCTAATTGGGCTAGCCTTTTAGGCCTTTCCAATTGGGCTTTAGTGTGTGGCTTAGAGTGAGACCAAAAGGGACCAATAAAACACTAGCTCCAATGGGTCTTGGGCTTTTCTGTCAACTCTTGACAAGTCCAAAATTACCATTAACTATATTTAATACCACTATATAAACATAGTTGCACTTTAGGCCTTATTTATAAATTATATCCCAAGACCTTATTATACATGAAACTCCTTCATAAAATATTCGTAGTAATACAAAGTCATAAATGTAGACTGCCACTTTGTAAATTATTACATCTTATTCCTTGAGTACCTAGTTTAATCCTCTATGTTATTCATCATATATTTATGAAATTCAATTTCATAAATATATACTTTAGTAACTCCTTACTAGAATGATTAGGCCTAACACTCTAAATAACCAAACCCATTAAACTTATCTCAAGGGAATATTTTGTATCTCCGTTAAGAGATTATGAATTCCATCTTGAGAATATATGTTCCTTCAATACTAAATGTGTCTACCCAACATACTGAGATTTTGACCGTTACTTTAGATCTCACTCCTGATATATTAAAGCAACCTACATTTCATGATCAGGTCCATTATTCTCTTAAGATTAAGAGTTCATTTAAATATAAGTCGTGAGATTTATTATTCAATTGACAATCATTAGGAGAATAATAAATCTTGCAGCGGCCCAGTTCAATATGTCTTAACTTTTAAAACATACCAACATATCAACTAGAAGTCTTCATTTCCATGATCAAGACAAATCATCTTAGTTGATATGTTATAGTCTTCACAGATGAAATGCCCAATTTCATCACCGACTACAAACTATAATTCTGAGTTTACAAAGAACTTGTGATTTATATCTTCTGTAACTTTTCACATAAATCACATACTATGCATCTCATGGACTATATGATAATGTTCAATATTCATGTTACCATTATTTTGGATTATAATAAAACAACTTTATCAATCACAATATTAAGTCATACATAATGTCATACTTAATATCATACATAACATTATACAATAGGATTTAAGGGCACTAATCCTAACAAATGTTGACCCGATCAAACCTTAAAAAAAATAAAAAAGATGAGCCTTTTTTTTTTTTTCCTCCCAGAGCTCAGAGAAAAGTCCAGAAGATGTTTCAGAAGCAGCTGCAGTAGATCGGTCAAGTCAGGTAAAATCCAGTCTCGACCCGTGAGTAGTCTCTACACTCAATTTGGGGGCCACAAAATTTGAAATCACGTTCTTTATTCGACACCTCTCATTACACTTAAGATGTCAGATAAAGAAGGGGCAACAATTGATACCGTATTTTGTCCACCCTCGATTTGCATGTTGGACCCTGAAAAAACCCAAAAATATTATTTTCTCTCCATGGGGCCGTGAGAAAATCCAAAATGATGTGATGCAACCCGTTCGGACATCGGAGCACCCAAAGTGCCTTTTTCAACTAAAATGACCAAAATGCCCTTAGTCAACCCTGGGAAGACCGAAAGTTAAACAAAGTCAAAATCCTCAAAAAATAAAAAAATTTCATGGTTTTACATCAAACCCAACCTTCACGAAGATTTTTGGAAATTTTGACCAAGTTTGACCTACAGTTGACCCCTAGCGGGCCCAAAAACCCTAATTTTGATATGGCCGTCAAACCTTTTTAGAAACAGGAAGTCAGGATCTTTCCAATGGTGTCAATATCAACCCGATCAGAGACTATCTCAAGGTGGCGGGCCTTGTAGGGCCGTTACCTTGAAAAGCACGTCGGGGCTATAAAAGGCCCCAAGCACCCCTTAGACCAAAAAAAGGGACATTTTCTAAGTTTTGCTCTCTGCTTGGACACTGTCTGCACGTTTTCTCTTTCTTCCAAACACAAAAAAACACATCAAAGCCTCTTGATTCTTCCATCTTCACCAAAAATACAAGGTATTAATCTTATACCCAATCTTCTTCTCCTTGGTTCTACAATTTGGATTTGGGGTTTAGGGGTGTGGATGTATCTTTTTAGCTATTATCTACACCCCTAACCCTCTAAATCTTTTTCTAGCATTTATCTTGCTCTTTTTTCCTTAATAACATGATTTGTTGCTTTATCTAGCACGTTTTTTACTTTATCTTGCTTTTTAGCTTATTTCCATATGCTTCCCTGTTTGTTCATGTTCTAGTTGCCTTTTCTAGGTGTTTTATGCTTTATTCCATACTTTAGATGCTTAGATCTATCTTTTCCTTGTTTTGTCATTTGGGTCTACATGCTCGCATGCTTGATATTATGTCTTCGGCTATGCCTTGCTTAGATTTACATGTTTACATACATGTTTCTATGCCTATATGTCTAGATCTCTATTTTCACATGCTTGTATGCTTGGATTTGTGTTTCCATGCTTTTATGCTTACATCCACATGCTTAGATGTATATTCACATGCTCATAGGTGCGTTTCCATGCTTATATGTGTAGATCGGTGTGTTTACATGCTTAGATTGATGTTCTCTATATGCTTTATGCCATTATCTATGTGCTTGCATGCTTCACACCATGCTTATGTGCTTAGGCCTAAACCTTGTTTGTCATGCCATGTGCTATTATAGCCCTTTTGTTATCGCATTTTCTTGTATTTTGGCCTAATAGTTAGGACCCGATCTAGACCCTATGGTCTTTGTCATCATTCGTACACCAAGGCCCACATCAAAGAGTTTGGATCATCCTATTTGCATGTCTATGCTTGCTTCTATGCTTTATGCTTGTGCTAGTCTCTCTTGTTCTAGGCTTTGCCATGTTTGGCACCCTCCATGGGCTTGATCTTGTTTGGTTTCATCCGACGCCTATAAGGCCTTGTTCGAATGTAACCATTCGGGAGGCATCTTTGGTCAGGTTGCTTCGTGCGTACCTTTCTCCTTTTCCCCTCTGTGCAATGATATGTTTATCATGCTTGTTTGTGCCACCCGTTGGCTTTCTATGCATCTTTACACGCTTGCTTGCATGTCCATGCATGAGTCTTGCTTGCTAATGTGTCTCCCATGCTTTAACACAATGAAGTTATGGGCATTCAATCCAAACCTCCATTTGTCCCTCGTGGACACCACCTTTTGTTTGCTTTCTTGCTTGTTTGCCTTCTTGCTTGTGCGCTTGTTTTCTTGTTTCTTTGCTCACCATGTCTATCATGCTTATCTGCTTTATGCCTCTTTCATATGCTCTTTACATCTCTTCTATCCATTGCTTGTCTGCTGGTTTCTTGTCTTTGCCTTTGCATGTACACACATGGAGCGAGGACGCATAAAGCTTGGGCACGGTCTCCCAAGCGCAAGCAAAAAGGGTGAGGACATGAGCATGTGTATATAAGCCAAACGGCTATGTTCAGTGGGTTTAGGAGTCTAGCCTCTCCCATTTGGTTATGTACTCCTTTAAACCCCCTTCCTTCTTCCTCCCATTCTCTCTTCAATGGGTTGTTATATCATGCCGTATACCATTCGTCCCCATCTCTAGAGTATGAAGACCCTTGTTTACTTTCTTGCACCTATATTTTGGGCCATGCTCTAGGGATATAGGCATTTACTTTCCTGCTCTGTGTGCTAGCATTGTGCATGATGTATGTATATATATACCTGCTCCACCCCTTTTGG